>NC_056741.1:1267830534-1267990534 GCF_019279795.1 Protopterus annectens | reverse complement strand
TCCTGAGCACCATAGAACCAAATGATGCTCTCCCCCTGAAGACCATATCCAATTTATAATGCATAATAAAGGTATGAGGCTTAGCCCGAGTTGCAGCAGTGCAAATTTCTGACATGGAAGCTTTGGAGTGAAAGACGGCATAAGTCACCACTAATCTAGCAGAATGTGCCTTGACTGGTTTTGGGAGTGTTATATTTAAGTTCTTGTATATGAAAGATATACATTCTCTCAACCACCTGCAGAGGGTTACTTTTGACACTGGTCTTCCTATAGTTGCACCAGCGAAGGATACAAACAATTGATCAAATCGTCTAAATTGTTTTGTTCTATCTAGGTAGAACCACAACTGCCTATGTACATCCAAAAGATGAAGGCGGTACTCTCCTTTGTTAGAATAATTTGGGAGGAATACAGGTAAGTCTATAGACTGAGAGATAGCATCTGAGATCACCTTATGCAGAAAGGTTGGATTTGTCTTGAGTGACACTCTGTCCTTATGGAAAATTAAGTAAGAGGCTTTAGAACATAGAGCTTGTAATTTGTAGAGTCATCTTGTGGAAGTGACAGCTATGAAAAGTAATGTATTTCAGGAAAGGAGCTTTAAATCACAGGAAGCTGCTGGCTCAGATGGTGGCACCATAAGTGATTGCAGTGCTAGAGTCAGATCCCAAGGTGGGAGAGGATCTTTAAAAGGGGGCTTTAAGCATATAGTACCCACCCTTCAGAAAAACCTTGCAAAGTATGTGGAAAATCAAAAGTTGGTCTCCAACTCCGATATGAAAATTCAAAATTGCTGCTAAAATTACTTTGACTGTAGAAGCAGAGGCCCTTTTATTAAACATGGCAGCTAGAAATTTCAACATTTTCTCTACTGGTGCTAAAAAGGGGTCTAATCCTTTGTCAGAGGCCCAAATGGAAAATCTCTTCCCTTTGCTTAGATAGAGTTCTGGTGGATTGTTTATGTGATACCAACAAAATATGCCGCATGGGAGAAGGTATAACATTATGCCTGGTGACTAACAGAAGTAGACGAACCAAGCTGTCAGCTTGAGAATTTGAAGATTGGGATGTACTAGTCCCTGAGGATGGGAGAGGAGATCCAGAACTGGGTCCAGAATCCATGTGTGGCAAAGCAGGTGAGGCCAAATGAAGGGAAAACATATCTATCAAGGCCAATATGGAGCAATGAGGATCACTTTGTTTCTCAACAGGATCAGAGGAATAGGGGGGCATAGAGTAGACCTGTGGGCCAATCGTGTAGAAGAGCATCTCTAGTTGACTTTCCCTGAGAGTGAATTAAGGCAATGTAGCTTCTGCACTTGTTGTTCAGGGGTGAGGAGAACAGGCTGCAGCAAGGCTGGCCCCAGTGAAGAAAGATCTCCTTCACTACTCTGGAGTTCAGAGACCACTCATGAGGCATGAAGATGCATTTGCTCAATTTGTCCGCAATTACGTTAGAAGTCCCCAAGATGTGCATTGTTACCAGAAAGTAGTTGGAAGATATAGCCCATTGCCACACTCAAAGGGCTTCTCAGCACAGTGGATAGGACTTGGTTCCCCCTGTTTTTTGATGTACCAGACTACTGACATATTGTCTGATTGAGTAGCTATTATTCCTAGAGGTAAGACAGAATGAAACCCTTGCTACGCCAGAAGCACTGTCCTTAGCTCCAGTAAATTGATATGCAGGTTGGCCTCAGAAGGGTTCAAAGTGCCTTGGAATGTCTTCCTTAGATAATGCCCCCCCACCCCATCTGGGAAGCATCCATGGTCACTATTGCCTTGGACTGGGGGAAGACAAAGGGACAAACTCAAAGAATCTCCTTCAAATGCATCCACCAGGTCAAATTGTTCTTGCATCGGCTGGAAATGAAAATTAAGTGGTCCATGGGATGAGTTAGAATTAACTATTGATTTGCTAATAGGCATTGAAGAAGTCTCATGAAATTTTGCTAGTGGGATTAATGTGATAGCAGCTGCCATGGAGCCAAGGCTTGTAAAATCAGCTGAGCAGGTATCTTTTTTTGAGTGCAGTAGAGGTTAAACTTGCATCTGTATCTTTTGCAAACTGTGAAGGGGAAGCGACACAATGCAAGAAGAAGTGTTAAGATGAGCTCCCATGAATTCCTATTCTTGGGTGTGAGTTAACTTGGATTTTGCAGCATTTACTGTTATGCCCAATTGGTGGGACAGGTCCAGTATGAAGTCCATAGTCTGTTGCAGTAGATGCCTGGAGGGAGCGGAAAGGAGCCAGTCATCTAGGTAAGGAAACACTCAGAATCTGCGCAGCCTCAAGTGACTTGTTACTGCTGCCATGCATTTGGTGAACACCTTGAGGGCTGTGGAGAGATCAAAGGGCAGTGCCCTGAACTGGAAATTACTGGCTCCTATTTGGAAGCGGAGAAACTTTCTCGTGGGTTTGTCCACTTTTATGTAGTAATACACGTCTTGAAAGTCAATAGAGCACATCCAATTGTCTTTCTCTAAGAAACGGAGAATAGACTGAACCATGACCGTCCAGAATTTTGCTTGTTGAACAAACTTGTTTAGAGTACTGAGATCCTAAATTGGTCTCCAGTCCCCTGTTTTCATTGGCACTAAAAAGAATTTTGAGTAAAAAACGGATCCTAACTGGTCTGGTGGAACTTCATGGATGACTCTTTTTTTCTAGCAGCTTTTGAACTATTTCTGCTTGAACTCTCTGACTGGGTGGAACATCGAGGAGTCTTGTAGGGGTTCTTGAATAAAGGGTGAATGGAATTAGATAACCACTTGTAATTTTCCTTAGCACCCAACCATCGGTGGTTATGCGCCACCAGGCATTTGAGTGCAAGGAAAATCTTCCACCGACTGCCTCCAAAGGTGAGCAACCAGACCTCCCTTCAGGAGTGCTGATAAGATTGACCAGAGAATGAATCTCTGGAAGTTTGATTCTGCAGACCACTCCTGCCTCTGGGATGGTGTCTTCCACTGTAACACCCCCCTCTGCCCCGAGGGGGGTCCGGGCCATGTGTGTCCTGGAAAGGTTTCTGGGATTTCCTGAACCACATTTTACCACTCCTTTGATTCCTGGAATAGGATTGTTGAGTAGTGGAAAAATGTACACCCACAGCAGACAAAGTCTTTCCATCCTTCTCACACCTGAACAGAGTTTCCTTAACTTTAGGACCAAACAAGGAGGACCCATCAAAGGGGGCATTGACAAAAGAAGATTTGAATGGTTCTGCAAACTCACACAGATGCATCCAAATGTGTCTCTGTATTGCAGCACCTGAAGCTGCTGACCTGGTCGCTCCTTTGGCTGCATGTGCAATGAGCCTCATGGAGTTCAATAGCCACTCCAGGGTAGCTAGTTTGGAGGCTACCCTTTCCTGGACCCCCTCAGCCACAGCTCCTGCCAGGGTATCTGACAGTTCCTTGATCAGATCCCTTTTAAGTCTAGTAAAATGTGCCAAGAAGTTCAAAGACCTGATGGATAAGGTCGATGATGCATAGACCTACTTCCCAAATCTGTCCATCTCCCTGGACTCTCGGTTCAGGGGGTGGACAGTAGAACTTTTCTTGTCAAGTTCTTTTTCAGTGGCTGCTGCTACCACCATGGCATCTACTACCAAGCCCTTAGCCCAGTGGGGTTGGTCCTCTGGAGCAGTAAGTATCTTATCAGGTTTCCAGGGGACTAGTTCCACAGCATCAGAAGTCTTCCAAGCCCACTGAGCAATTAGCTTAATTAAATCGTCAGTGGGAAGGGTCACCCAGGAGGTAGATTGTCACACACCAAAAGCCTGCAAGTACACAGATTCCTCCAAGGATGGGTCTTTGGGCTTCCAACCACCCCTCTGCTTCAGGATCTCCAGAATGTCTCCAAAGGAGACATATCCTGGGGCTGATCATGGGAAACCCTCCCCTTTGTCGAAATCTGTGTCCTCTGTGAAGGATTCTTCCAGAGAATCAATGTGCTTCCTCTTGC
Source organism: Protopterus annectens (assembly GCF_019279795.1). Taxonomy (NCBI): domain Eukaryota; kingdom Metazoa; phylum Chordata; order Ceratodontiformes; family Protopteridae; genus Protopterus; species Protopterus annectens. The sequence continues at coordinate 1,267,986,567 of NC_056741.1, read as the reverse complement.
ACAATCTCTTCTGAGGGGGCTCCTCATTGGGAACATCTGAGGAGGACTCAGAAGAGGGGGTACCCTTAGAAGGTAAGTCTTGTGACTGTGTTACGTGCTGTCCAGGGGTAAAGGTTGGTGCCTGAACTGAAGAGCTTGGGGCCTCAAGGGGGGACTCAGATAACCCAAGAGCCACATGAGAAGAAGCAGTGGCCAAAGCCCTTTTATAGCCTGAAAGGCAGGACCCCCCTGAGGAGAGTTGGGAGCCTGGAACCAAGACTGACAAACTCAGAACTAGAGTCACACCCCGCTCCGAGAGCCCCACCTGACAGACCGTAACCGAGGAAGGGTCCACCACCCTCATAGCCGTAAGGGATACTGACAGCTCCATAGAAATGCTTGGAATGTACATGAACCCTCCATGCTGGATGGCGAAGATGTGGTCCTGGGGACCCGATGGTGCCAATGGCACAGAGGGGGCCAGAGCCAGACTCAGCACTGAGGGTAAAGATGCAGTCACCATCGAAGTCATAGGAACTTGGGTGTATGGAGTCAAAGGCTCTAAAATCTGTGCTGAGGTTAAAGGTGGAGAGTAATTGGGTGTACTCAGAGAAAAACAACTGCTCCTGGAGGGAGAGTGGGCTGAACAGCAGAGGAAAGACCCCAGGCTGCCAAGATCTGGTCCATCAACTTAACATCCAGTTCCAAAAGACTTCTGGTGGAGCACGTTGAAAGGGCTGAAGGAGACTCTGGTCTCTCTAGGAATGGATTGGGCAATTGTCCAAGGAAGGGATCCAGTGAAGGTGAGTAAGTAGACCTGGGTTCTGAAATTATGGTTTAATTTGGTACCGCCTGTTGCTCCAAGGGTGAAACAGCTGGCACCGAAGTCGGAGCCATAGAACTAAGGCTCTGAACTGTAGACATAACCGGAGTAGAAGGAACCGAAGAACTCTTTGGTGCCGGAGACTTTGACCATTCCGACAGTTTTGAAACCTTGGATTTCGGTTCCAAGGAGGAAACTTCAGAGGCATATTTGTGCTTCTTAACAGTCATTGCTGAAGGGGGTGATGGCACTGATCGAGAGGACTTAGAGTCAGAGGCTGGAGGAGACTGGTTGGCCTTGGACAAGGCCTCCTGAAAAGGGGCCTTAAGGAGCCCTTTGAGGATTAACTTATTCTTTCTCTCAGCCAGGGTTCTATTACTAAAACCCTGGCAAATGGTAAAATCCACACTCAAGTGAGGCACACCAAGCAATAAACACATTTATCATGACTATCTGAGTTTGGCATTTTTCTGCTACACTCAGTACATTGTTTGAATCCTGTGGTTGAAGATTTTGGCTTTTCTGCCATAACTATAAAAACAATGAAACACACACACACCAAAGAAATAGAGAGGCAAAGTCTACCAACAATGGTAGAAAAGTTACCACAAGGTTAAGAAATAGAAGAGAACTACTAACGATGGTAGTGAGAAAGAAATTACCATGGTAAGAAAGAAAAACACACACTCAGGTAGACCAAACACTTGGCAATAGGAACTATGAAGCAACAGTTAGAAAAATTAACTGTAATTTAGTTAGAAACAGCTATACGAAATTTAGAAAATACTTAGCTACGAGAGATGACTGGCTGACACATCTGATTCACAAGAGCAGCAAACAAGATCTGAGGTAATCTGGGGAGTGGGATTATGGGCAGACTTGCAACTCGAGAGATTTTTTGGCTGGTGTGAGCTATGCAACACCCGGATCAGATCTGAGGGTCGGAACCATAACCCATCAGTCAAGAATAGATGAAGATGATTGACAACATCAGATCAGTTGTTGGCATTTTGTACATTAGGGACTTCAGGGTCGAGGAATTTGATATTGGAAAAAGTTTATCTGTAATATCTGTTTTTAAAAGTTTAGATGGAAGGTTATCTGCATACAGTGTGGTAGATTTTAATTTCTTTTAATATTCTTTTGATGCGACCTCTAGGTACTAAAGAAAGGGTAAAGGAACCAAATATGTCAGAATAAGTGTTATTCAGTGTATGCATGCATTTATTAATATTAAAGTTTTAAGTGCATATATAAAGTTTTAATTTATCTTACATGCAATATTATAGTCCTGTTCATTATGTAGGCAATTAGGTTGAGATGGTTTTTCTTGGTTTTATTAAACTGGTAATGTAGTCCTAGAATTGCTTTGGATTTCTTGAATGGGTAGTTTGTTGATTTTGATAATATTCCTATTTGACTGTATCAAATTATTTTCCAGACTTCTAAAATTTAGAACACTTTGTTGAGCACTGTTAGTTTTCCATAGTTTCCATGCTTAATCTACAAGAAAAGTAGATTGTTTAGTATGCTCTGATAACCAAGGAGCAAGCATATACATAACCTTTTTTCTTTCTTAAGGTAATTTAGGAGTTTAGAATACATAAGAAAGCAGTGTTAAAGTAATTTAGAGCTTCAGTTCCTAGTATGTTTTTCAGTTGTGATAGGCCATGTATTGAAGTATCCTATGATAAATTCTTTTTGTATTGGGTCCTTTTATAAGTAATAAACTAATGCATTTTTAGTGGTACCAGATAGCATACATATATAAATCATTTAGAGTGTCTGATAAGAGTGCAGAGTAATATGTGATTTGGATTATTTGTTAATAGCCAATCAAATATGCTTTGTTTGCTGATGTATTTTCTATGCAAGCATGATCCGTAATAAACATAATAAGGCCAAAGATATTAATAATTTAATACTGTTTGGATATATTTCCTTTAGCATGATGTCTGGGCCCCCCTATGTTTGTACCACCAAGTTTTATTTTATGTTGTTTCATATCTAATGTTCTCCACAAGAGAATGTCTTCTGTTATAGTGATAGTTACATGAGTAGTACCGGGTGGAATATAAATGTAGTAATATGTAGGGATTTATATGTATTTGCTTTGAGACTTTAAGACTAGTAAAAAGTAATTCTGCGGCATTGAATGATTGTATTTGGATTGGTTGTTTTTGCAAGCAAAGTCAATTGTCAAACAGTATCGACAATGCTTCTTTCCCCTCAAATAGTGTTACCAATCCTCCTCCTCTTTTGGTTAGATAGTCTCTCTTTAATATATTGTAACCTTGAGGAAGAATGTTTCCATTTTTCACCAATGGTTTCACCTAAGTCTCAGTAATAGTACATATGTCAATTTTGTATATACTGTATATCAATCCAGATTTGGAGGTCAGTGATTCTATTACATATATTTTTTTGTATTAACATGAACTAGTTTCAGTCATGGATAATGTGGCATGGATAAATACTCTTAATATAAGGGACCTTTTCTGTAAAAGATTGGACCAGGGTTGGGGCTGGGTTGTATGCCTACCCATAAAAGAAAAAATATAGTTAAATTTGTATAGTCATTTGTTAGCTTTTCTCTGAAAGTTTGTGTTTTCTTTTATAGTGGATGTGAGATAAGAAAAAGTCAAATAACATTTAAATGAAAAAAGTAATGTTGGGGTCTTTGATGACTGAGTGAAATTCACAGAAAATGGATGTTGTCGTAACTAGTGCAATAACTGGTAAAACTGAAAGTTTTAAGAACAGTTTTATAAGGTCAAGTTTTGGAATGTTCTAAGTTTTAGATGCAATGACAAAAAAACTATGTAATGGTGTTTATATTCTTAACTAAAAGTAGTTTTTTGTGTGATTATAGTTGTCAACTTGGTATAATGACATTTTGAATGCCATTTAGGCATCAGTGTATTTTAGAAAAATTGGAAAATAGTTGGTGGTATAGTTATAGCATTCTGAAAATCTGAAAAAATAGGAGAGAGGAGCTACATAAGTACAAATGTATGAACACTGTGATTGGTCAAGTGACAAGGAAGCAAAGCAGGCTATCAGTCAAGAAGAGTAATGTCCATTCAGTGTCTGCATGCATACATCATCAAACAAAGAGCAGCTTGGCAGTGCTGTCTGGTAAGTCACTTCTATAATGAAGAACTTATGTACATCATCAGGTTATATATTATAGCCTGTTGTAGTGTATAAGTTCTACAGGATACATATTATATATACAATTAAAACCTGTACCTTAAAAAGCTAACTAGAATCACCCCTGTGTATGTTAAACTAAATTTAGCACAATAAAATATCAGTTGAAGGGAGTTTACATTCAGGATGTCCCATTATTGTACAGTAATTACCAATTCTGCATAGACAGACATGCATTTAAAGTTTTTTAGAAAAATTGAAAAAATAGATTATTGAAGTATTGGAGACAATAACCACATTAACTTGCAGCTACCATGTCAATTACATATTACAGGGTCTGCTTTATAGAATGAGCACAACAGCACAAGCAAGGGTATAAGGATCTCACTTAAGGCAATTTAGAGAGCAGTGGTAGAGCCTAATTAACTGTGGCTGCTATTAGGTTCATAGGTAAGTACTAGGCTATCTGCTCTTGTGGGCCATTTTAAGCCTACCCAATCTCCCTTTTGTGAGATTCAAACCCTATACTTTCTATCTGTGAGTTAAACATTTTACTTAGTCATATGAATTATTGGGACATCATGTATATGACTATTCCTTTTACAGGGAGCAGTAATATATATAACATGAGTCATTAAATAGCCTTGTATAAGGCACACTAATATATATGATGACCCAATAATCCATATGACTAAACATGAGCACCTTGAAATATATAAGGCTCTGCAAAGACATAAACAAAAAAGTTACAACAAATACAAAATGACAGTATCTTATAAACAAGAAAATATATCATGCATAACATAAGCAGAAATATACAATTCAAAGTGGAAAGGGATGATGATCAACCAGGGAGTTAATTCAAAAAGTAAGGAAAGAATGTGATTTTGGATGTAGATCCTTAAAGAGGATAGCAACAATCATACAAAATATTATATTCATTAAGCAGCAGAAAGTATACTAAGAACTAAGCTAACATGGAATGGAGTAAAGAAATTCTGCTGCTAAGGATGCCTGCAATTAGGGATATAGAAAATAGACAAGAAGGGGATGGAATTTACTGGAGGAAGTTGACAAAGGAACCAAGGTAATGAGAACAAATAATTAGAGACGTAAAGGTAATAGAATAGGAAGAGACCAAGAAGACATTTGGATTGCAGGTTAGTGATTGATATCAGATTATAGACAAAGAGAAAGGGATAGGGGAATCCTAAATGAAATACTTTCAGTGTTTGAGTTTTTAAATTGAATTTAGAACAGAAGCTACTGTTAAAAAGGAAAATGAGTAGGCCATGTGAAATATTACAGAGTAACTATAGGAATCAATCAGAAGGGATCAGAAAAGATTGGGAAAAGTGATTAGATATGCAATTCACAAAGAAGAAATGGGAGGACATCTGTATGGCTCCCAAAGATGCAACAGAGTCTAGAAGATTTAGGATTTTTGTCTGGATGTATTTGCATAGATATTTTTATACCCCAGAAAGATTCAAATATTTTTTCCTTAGGTAGACAGCAAATGTTAGAGGTGAGATGGGAAAGAAAGAGATAACTGGGAACATATGTTTTGGGAGTATAATGAGTTGGCAAACTTTAAAAAATTCCTAACAGAGTACTTTCTCAGGAATACTGAGTGAGCAAGTGAGTGTAACTGAGGAAATTATTTTTTTAAGCTGTGTTACAGGATCTTAATTGCCTAGACACAGTAAGACCTTGTTAAGCTTAATTTTGGTGGCTACCAAGTAAGCAATTACTAGACAATGGAAATCAAAATCTACACCAACTGTAGTTGAAGCAGTGAATATTGTAACAGAGATAAAAGAACAGGAAGTGGGATCAGATATTTAGAAAAGGACAAGAGTAAATTACATAGAAAAATGGAAACTGTGGGAGCAATGCATGCATAAAAAATGTGTTTATATCACGCTATCGAAAGATGAAAATAGCGAACGCTATTTCATCGAACCTAAAATATCTAAACCACATAATATCGAATATTCAGAACAGCAATTTTTCTTCCTTGGGAAAAAAATTTGCTATTCTGAAACACATACACACAACACAAGCACACCTAAAAAACATCAATCCACACACATACACTTATAATCCTACAACTAACCCTAGACTAAACTGTACATACATTACTATCTATCCACTTACCTTAACCCAAACCCTAACCCTAAGGTCCATCACTATCGCACACTCACCTAACCAGCGCCCTAACCCTAACTCACTTAACCCACGCCCTAACCCTAACTCACCTAACCAGCGCCCTAACCCTAACGACCACACAATTGCACACTTACCTGAACCCGACCCGTAACTTTCCACCACAGTGCTGAAAATAGTGAAACCACAGAATCGGCCACCTGAATTCTTTCCCTAGGAAAGAATTTGGTGCTCTGCAGCTTCGCTATTTTTAGCGTTCGCTCAAAATGGGTCGATATTAGAACATTCGAAGTTTTAAAACTTCGATGTTCTGATATAGACCCAAAAAAATGCTTTGGAGGAGGAATGAGGTTTAAGAAAAGGCAGGAATTTAATAATTTATTTAATGTTGCTTAGATTATACCTCACATATTGTTACATATCCTATTGTGACCTTGTTCATATGATTTGATTGCATTTATTTAAATTTATGTTTCCATATGATAGGAGTTATAATTTAATAAAGGTGTTTAAAAAACAATTTGCATGCTTCCTTACCTGAATAAAATATTAGTAATATCTAAAATAAGCAACTGAAAGCTTAGCCTACCTTGTCTCTGTTTTAATTAACAGATAAATCCAGGAAGTATCCTTCAGCTCCATTTGGAAAATAAATCATTCATCCTCCTACTACAAAAAGGTGGTCAATCCTCCGATATTTCTAACTTCAGAATTGTAAATGTTCCATGGCCCCTCCAGAGAAATGTATCCACTCACAACTACTAACTTTCCTTCTCAACAAGACTCTCTTCTTAGCATGCCAATATGGCTTCCGGCCCTTTCAGAACACTGACATGGCTCTTCCCTCATTTCTCAACAAAGTAAATACCCTTAGGAACAGAAATCTCCTAGTTTCCTCAGTATTTCTTAACCTCTGTAAAGTATTTAATATTGTCTCACACCCTGTTCTCCTTCACAGACTCTCTAATATAGGCTTATCAGATAAATGCATTCTGTGGTTCAAATCACCATAAAACTCAGGGCGTGAAATTACTACAAGCCTCCATCACATTCTTCCCCATCCTAGTCAGTATCCCTCAAGAATCTATCCTCATCCAATTTCTCTTCAATATATTCATCAACAATTTGACAACTACACTAACCAACTCCACTCTCGTCCAAAATGTGGATGACTCCACCATCATCTGTTCAGCACTTTCTATCCATAAACTTCAAAAACTCACACAACATTACGTCATAATAGTGGAAACATGGCTTTCAGACTCTAAACCAAAAAAAAAAGTATGTTCTCCTTACCACATTCCAGACATGGGGCTCCCCACACCTGGGGATCTTATATATATTAACTCCACAGTTATACAAATAGGAAAAAAAACATGCACACACTTATGCACAGAATTACATTGATTACGTTGTAGCCGATATTTCGCAACTTGATTATAAAATAATTTAACTAACTGCAGCACAGGCAATTTTTTCACTAAAAAAGAAATATTGTTAAATGCCTGCATGATGAAAGATACTGCAACCACACACACACAGACATACACACACACACATACACACACACACACACATATACACACACACACACACACACACACACACACACACACACACACACACACACACACACACACATACACACACACACACACACACATATATATATATATATATATATATATATATAGTGAGAGAGAGTGATAAATAGATATAGATATATGGATAGATAGATATGTATCAAATCACACGCTATATTCTTGATGACCTTACTGGTGAAAGAAGGGTTCAGGACAGAGTGATAACTCTGAAGACATTAAGGCCTCTTTTAACAGTAACAGGAACAACTCTAGAACTCAGGAAGGAAATGAAAGTATGATAATTAATTGGTTGCAGAACCTCAGAACAAAAACCGTAGCTAGATGATAACGGCATATTTCCATCCCATAGGTTGTTTGACTTAAGCCTGAATCCAAAGAAATGAGTTCATGGTGGTCTAGTACTGGGACTTTGACCTTTACCATGAAGTGGTCTGGCAGGCCATACTGAATCCCTGCTTTGAGTGCCTAGTAAAAGCCACCATGAAGTTTAGGTAAGAAAATCAGAGTGGTAGGTCCATATTCATTTGTTGAAATAGTCTTCTGTGAGGTAAGAAAGACTGGGCTGCACAGCCTGTCGGCCATCCTGAAGAGCATTATCAATCAATTAGATACCACAGTGATCTAATTAGGCAGGTAATATGCCTTTTACATGAAGCCTCTGACTGATATGAGACATCATGTTCATCAAACTTAGGTTTAACCACCAACAGGTTGGAGTGCCACACCTGATCTCACATTTTCATCCTGTTTTTATGAGAGCATAGAGTTCAGTAACAAGCCATGACTCATGTTGAGCCACATAGAGTGGGGAGTACATGAGTTATGGAACATTGATTGACGTAGGAGGTTACAACTGTCGTCTAGGCCTTGACATGCTTATCTGGATTCACCAGTCAAATTCCTGTACTCTACCAGCTCAGGATCAGAAGGCTATATCTGAGGGAATTCCACTGCAAACCAAACAGATGGTGATCAGCCCATTAGGCAGCCTACACACAAAGTTCAAAGTCATCACCCCCAGAAAGAGCACCATGTGCACTTTATGTCCCAGATGATGGCAAATAGGGGTAACAATGTGAGCAGTCCTGAATCCATTCATATTACAGACAAATCCTTTGGCCAGGGTTACTGACTGCTTGTTTCCCCAAATATTGATGTCATGCAAAACTTACCCATATGAGTTATTCAATAGACAGTGCAGAAGTCACTAAGCTCCTGAAGGAATGTTCTAACACAGCTGGGTTGGTAGTAGATGAGGATAAATCCCTGGTATTCTTCTGTGTACATAACATATTCAAATATCTTATTGTCCATGAAAGCCAGATGGGACAGCTACTGGAACATTTCAAAGCAGATGGGTACCTCCCCTCTCAGATCTTGCCCTGTCTAATGAGCTGAATAATAGAAAACTTGGGGGGGGGGGGGCTGGCATAGCTGCCACCAAATAAGAACCAAAGTTATCATTCAACCAGATTTCACACATGGCCAATATGACTGACCAAGTGAAAGACTATCCCAGGCTTATTGCAGATGGATCTTACTGTAGCATATACCTCCCTCAGTAGGACCAATGGAATCCATGTAACTGAACCTGCCCTTAATGGCTGTCAGTAACATCCCACGGTTGTACTTTAGCAGGCTTCACCAAGAAACCAAAACAGCGGTCTGCCTCCCTCTGCACAGTAGTACCCTCACCAGACCACTTATGGTAGCCTCCCCTATGCCTAGCAAAATATAAAATCCAACAATGGTGATAAGTTCCTTGTACAATCCTTGAACTGAAAAAGAGGTAGTAAGCCAAGAATAGGCCCCTACAATTGTGACACAAATATATACAATTGGCTAAACTGAACTACACAACATAGAAAATAATATTTGTAATGATAAGCTGCTGACATCTAGTACAATCTGCAAAAAAAAAAAGTAGATGAACTTGACTTTGTAAAAGTAGTTTTATAGCAATACACTGATCTCAGTATAACTTAACAAAAATAAGTGCTGAAAATGAAATCAATGTACTGTAAAACAGCAACAAAATTAAAACTATGGCCTGAGATTCAGAAAAGTGCTGTGCACTCCTACACAGTGCTTGTGCAATATGGTGCACCGCATGGTGATATACACTATTATTACATATTCAGATGCTTTTGTGCAGGTATCTACAATGGGTACATAGTGAGCAGCACAGCAAAAATGCAAGTGGACGTATCTGTATAGTGAAATATGTCAAGTACGATGGAGAACCCATACAGGAGCCACTCACCATTGTACATGGACCTTGCAAAGACTGAAATCTTCAATTCTGAGTACTCAAAATAAAGTAGTACAATATAGAGGCAGTGCTGTGCATGACAGAATGTCCCTTCACACGATGGCATGAAAGTAGCACATAAAGCTATATAACCATAAGTATTTGCAGTAGCAAAGCTATACTGTCCATGTATGATGACAGCAACCAGATAAAATGAAGAGGTAGAAAGGGAATGGTGTGAAGCAGAGGAACATACAGAAGAACAATACATAGGAGTCAGCAGGATGGAAAGACATGGCAACCTTTTTTGTGGGTATACAGCCTCCTTTTCTTCTTGATATAAAAAGGAAGAGGGGGAAAGATAAAAGGAAATGGAGGGAAAAAGGTAAGTCAGTCTGTAGGGGGCAGACAGATGCACATACAACAACACAGGTAAAGGAGTGGATGTGCACACATTAGGATGGAACTGGACTGGATAGGCCATCATCACTGCCAGTGAAGCACTCCCCGCCTCATCACCCTCATTCTCCTGACCTAAACTCTCAGCTGGTACAGGCCATTGTAGACTTGGCTACTGAGGAGATCTATAATCCAGACCTGTAGGTAGGGGATGCCTGGGGAGATTAGTCATGAATGAATCTATTCTATCTCTGGACAAAATATAATTATAGCACAGGCCAGCATTTGTCAGTAGAACCAAACCTGCCTGGCCAATAGTCTCTCCAGACTCCTTAATAAATAACAGTTCATGTTTTGTTCTTCTTAAATTAGGGTACTGTGACATGTGCAAAATAAGACGCTAGAACAATGCTGACAGCCTACATTCATTCCCCTGACATAAGTTCCTTTAGCTTTGTCGCAAGTAGCAGGCAAGTATCTGTATCCTGTGCATGCATTAATATACCTACACAGAAATATGACTTCTCTGCTTAATCTTGCAGAAGCATATCAGCGTTAAGCTGGAATGGAAATCAAATCAGAAGTAGATAAAAATCAGGCAGCAACTGAATGTGCCAAAAAACAAAAGAAATATAAGGGGAAGGATCAGATGAGAAGGCAAGAAATGTGGAAAATGCATAAATATAGTTGTAAGTACAGAAAACTTCTGGAAGAATCTCATGATGATCAGGAACGAATGCAGGAATGGTTAAGGAGAGGTGAATTCAAACCAAGAGATGAAAGGCTAATATTGGCGGCACAAGCTAATGAGCTATGTACACATTGGTTTACAAAGTCCATTGAACATGTAGGAGAAACAAACAAATGTAGGTTTTGTAAAAACGAATTGCAAACATTTTCACACCTTGTTGCTGGCTATGACATATTAATAGCAGAAGGACTGTATACTGAAAGGCATAATAATGTGGCAAGACTGTTGCACTGGGGATTGTGCAAACATTATGGTATTGAAGTGGCTGAAAAACACTGGAAACATGAGCCACAAAGCATAATAGAAAATGATGAAGTCTACATCACATGGGATCACCCATTACCAACAGTTCAAAAGATAGATGCGAGAAAACCAGATATAATGTTCCATGAAAAGAAGACAAAAGTAGCATTGATCATTGAAATCACCACACCCAGTGACTACAGTGTCTTGCGTACAGAGAGACACAAAGTCATAAAATATCAGGATCTGCAGGCAAAAACAAGAGCAATGTGAAGAAAGATAACCGGACTGTTCCAATAGTAATAGTAGCAACATGTCTTATAAAAAAGAATCTACAATCGAATTTAGATGCTACCAATACATGTAACCCCATACAAATTGCAGAAGGAGTCATTTATTTATTTGTAGTTTGTTAACTGGGAAAGCCCACTGGGCCGAGATGAACTCTTTTTCAATGGTAGGCATGGGGAGAAAAGCTCCCTGTACAGTATTACAATAGCAAAAGTCAACAAAATTAACAAGAACATTATAAAATTTAAAACAGTAACAGAAACATATTTGCATAATAATAATAGTAACAAAAGCATTTGTGGAGTATGCCACAACAAAGCATTCTATGCAAACAGATAACAAAGCATTCTGTAATACATGGCATGCAAATGCCTATACTATCTAAGACATAATGGGAGTTAGCATTGTGAGAAAAATTTAAGGAAGGTGAAAGAAAGAGCATAGCTAGTGATAGGTTGAAAATTTGAGAGAGAAAAATGTTGAAGGAAGTAGGAGTCAGGTAGCTAGAAGTTAGGAGGGGTGAGAGCAGGAGCATTCCCAGTCTGAGAGAGATGGGAATGGAGCAAAGCCTTAAAAGTGAAGTGCTTCTGGGTAATTTGGATGTGGGGTGGAAGTGAGTTCCATTCCTGTGCTAGGGAGAATGACAATAGAAATTACCCTGGAGTACATATGGGTTTGTATACGTCAAGAAGGTTCTGATTATTGGACCTGAGTAATCTGGCAGGAAGATGAATGGTAAGGATAGAGGAGAGGGAGGGGCAGTTTGAGGGCTTGAAAATTAGTTTATGGCAGTAGACAGTTGAATGTAAAAGAGATAGTTGGGGAGTTCCAGCCAATTCAGGGAGTAGGGCATCACAGTGGTGGGAGGAGGATGTGGAGCCAGTAGCAAACTTAGAGATTTTATTGTAGCCAGATGCCAGTTTTGCCTGTGGGGTGGATTGTAGATGAGTAAGGAGAGGGGCTCCATACATGAGAGAGGAAAGAGGGTAAGTGACAGAGAGGATACACTTAGTTGAAGGAGTAAAGTAATGAATTTGTCGATACAGCATTCCGAGCTTCTGCTGGGTTTTCTTGATGTTGGTTTGTAGGTGGATATCAAACTTTAATTGTTCGTCAATAAGGACACCTAGAAGCTTTGTATGGGGGACTACTTCGATGTGAGTCATGTTTTGGCTAACTATAGAGAAGGAGGTTTTGTTGATATTGGTGTTTTTAGATGGGGTAAAGATCATGATTTTAGTTTTAGATGCATTGAGAGCTTGGTGATTGTTCAGCATCCAAGTCTCAGTGCGGATGAAGGCATCCTGAGTTACTTGCATAAGTTTGGGGAGAGTTTCGGCAGAGCAGTTAACAGCAGAGTCATCTGCATACTAGACAAGTTTAGCATTTGGGATACAATGGTGAAAGTTATTAATGAAGATGTCAAATAGTAAGGGACCCAGGACAAAACCTTGGGGAATGCCTGTCAGAGTGTGAAGGTAGGAAGAAGTACAATTTTTCCACTTGATGGCCTGTTGTCTGTTTGAGAGGTAACTGGAAAAACAATTGATGGAAGAGGAGGAAATATTGAGATGAGAGAGCTTGGACAAGAGTAAGTTATGGGAAACAGTGTCAAAGACCTTAGATAAGTCTAGGAGAAAGGTAGATACAATATTGTGTGATTGATGATATCAAGGAAGGACAGAAGGGCTGTAGTGGTGCTGTGTCCAGGTCTAAATCCATGTTGTGTAGAGGTCAACATTTTTCAAGAATTTTAGAGTTGGGGAGAGAATGGCTATTGGGAAGAAATTGGAGATGTCAGTGTTGTTGCCCCCTTTGTGTAGGGGAATTATAAAGGCTTTTTTCCACAGGAGGAATACATAGGATTCTCAAATGGAATGATTGATTATTATGCAGATGGGAAGAGCTGTGCCATCAGCAGCTAGTTTGAGGAAGTCAGATGGCAGGTTATCTGGGGCATTAGAGCAGGGTTTTAATTTCTGAAGGAGTTTTTTTATGGTATTGACAGTAATTGGTTTGAGGGTGAAGGGAGGGAGGTAAGTAGCATTGGTGTCAGAGGAGGTGGAGTTGTGGGTGAGAGATGTGGTAGGAGCTAATACATTGTTAGGGAATGATGTGGTAAGCTTGGCTGTTGAATCTATGAAGAAGGAGTTAAATTGGGTGGCTATAATATGATCTGAAGAGCTAGGATCTGAGCAAGGGTTACCTTTTCTGCCAGTACTAAGGAGGGCAGAGATACTGCTCCAAAATTTCTTGGGGTTGGATTTGTGTTTGTTTTGAAGCTTGGAGTAGTAGGATTTTTGGTCAGTAGCAATTTGTTTTTTAACTTCATTATGAAGTTGTTTGTATTTGGTTAGGGAGTTAGATGTTTTGTATTTTTGGTATTGTTTCCATGATTTATCTTGGAGATGTATGAGGGTTATAGTTTATTTGGATAGTGAAAGGGTGGTTTTGGATTTAACCATTTCAGTTCTGGGGGGAGCAAAGAAGTTTAGTGGGTTAATGAATGAAGTACTCAAGTAAGTAACGGCGTTGTCAAGAGGTAGAATTTTTAGAGAGTTCCAGTTCATATGTTTTAAGCAGTCAGAGAAGGTTTGAGGGTTAAAGTTGGTGAGGGTATGGGCTGAGATGTAATTGTGATGAAGGTGGAGAGAGGAAGGCAAGTGACGAACATAGGCAGGAAGATGATCACTAAGGGAGTCGGGTAAGGTCCCACTATCAGAAATATTGTTGGGCTAGGAAACTAATATCCAGTCCAGAATGGTACCTGAACAGTTGTCTTTATTAGGTCTGGTAGGAGAGTTAATTAGTTGGGTGAAATTGTATAGGTTTATATTCTGGGCACATTGTGGGTGCTGTGAAGAGCACTTTTGGCTGACGTCAAAGATTGAAGCAATACTAATCTCATGAACTTTAATCCTACTTTGACTTAAAAATGGGGACCATTCTGATCATGGTATTGGAAAGCCAAAAGATTTGGAGAAATTTAAAAAAAGAAATATGGCCCTGGTACACACAGAAGCACACTAGGTAGTGTTATGTCAACCTGGCATGGGGTACTATAACCTCACCTCATGACAGATCTCTGCAGAAACCACAAAAAATGTAGTTGGCAATTTGTAGTACATGCCATAAACACTATCACCTGACATAGAAACATCATACAGTAACCCACATATCTGCAGTATGAGTGAGATAAAGATTTGGCTGTAAAAAGATAGTTCTCAAGCATACCTAAAAAAATAAAATAAAATAAAACACAATGATAATGCAGTCCATCCTATGCAGGTCCCACAGAGTTGTGACTCACCCCCTCAGCTCTTCTACAAAACTGCAGGAAGCCAGTTTGCAGTACCCAATCCATGCTCCACCCCCCACACCCACCACCTCTTCAAGTGAAAAAAAAAGGTCTGTTCGTTCTACTGGCTGTCTAATCTGGTGGCCAGATACGTGACCCATACCTCCTGCCCCAGGAGCCAATCAGGTTACATTTCTGCACCTTGCCCTGACTGTCCTCCTTCATCACATTTCATTTTATATAACAAAATCTTTTTTTTAATTTGTAGCAAGCTGCTTACTATAAAAATAGCAAGCACTTTCTACAGTTTATACTCTGCATGGAGCACTACAGAGTTCATGTTTTAATTTAAAAAAGAAATGTTTTAAACTGTAGCAAATGGAGTGCTACAACATTCAGGTTTTAGTTTTAAAAAAGAAGTGTTTTAAATTGTAGCAAACTGTTTAATACACTGTAGCAATTGTAGCAAACTGTTTAATACACTGTAGCAAGCAGTTGCTACAGTTTATAGTCTGCAAAGAGCACTACAGCACTCAGGATTTAGTTTAAACTCTACTTACAGTACTACAGCACTCAGGTTTTAGTTATAAAAAGGAAGAAATGTTTTAAAGTATAGCAAGCAGTTCCTACAGTTTAAACTACACAGGCAGTGCTGCAGCACACAGGTATGACTGCAAATGTGATTCCAACTTTTAAAAACTGGTATGTATTAAAAAGTAATCTCACCCCCTAACACTTTTCACCCAGGACATTTACCCCATTCACCCCAAACTAGCTATGTTTCAGTCACTTATAATACCATTTAGGGCAGTGTTGTCTAACCTGCATCCACTAGGCATGGAAAGCAACAGGATAGGTGCATAAGTTCATCATACCAATGTCTGCACTGTTGCCCTGTCCCAGTTGCACCTGTGGCTGAGGTTGACATCTCAGCCAGGTCATACCAGCTACTACCTTTGTGGAATGGTTCCCCATAGGAGCCAAGAAATCTTGAAATGGCTATAAAGGAAATAAAACGTCATCTTGCTGTCCTTCATGCACCAAGTTGTCACTCTCTTTTAGGCACTTGCACAGGTGGCCATAGCTGTATAAGTGTCCTCAGAAAATTGCGGCACATTCCTAAGGAGTAAAATAGTAGCTGTGAATCACATATGCACCATGTTTGCTGACTAGCAGGTAGTGTAACTTGTAGCTGAACAGAAGCGAGATGTGCATACTCATATATCCCTTGTACAGTGCACCATGTTAATACCCCTTACAACACACTACTGAAAAACACCACTACAGATGTCGGAAGTAATCTAACTACACCATATACTACCTAGGCTTTGTCATAGGAACACCAGGTATTCAGGCATCTCTGGATTGTAGTTAAAGTATGGTGTGATTAGTATTACATCTGGCATGATCACCCATAGCTCGCATGCTACAGAGCCACCGTGTTATCACAGATACTAATTTGCACTCTGGCATGTCTCTTGCTATGTATTGGCAGGGCAGTCTATTGCTGTGGTGAAATCTATAGAGACTGAGGCAAGGTAAAAGGATGATGTTGGCACCTGTGCAGGAGATGACAATGGTAAAGAGATACAACTACCAGACCAAAGTCAAATGCCAAATGGCACTGTTAATTCCTGTCCTGGGTAGACAGCCATCCATTGCAGGAGGATGTAATCCATTGTACTGAACATCCATCAACTTGTGACCCTCCTGTGACAAGCCCTGCCCCTATCTAGAGTGTGTGTGTGTGTGTGTGTGTGTGTGTGTGTGTGTGTGTGTGTGTGTGTGTGTGTGTGTGTGTGTGTGTGTGTTGATAGCCATGTATTTGTGTGTACATTGCCACTTGTGCACGTGGTGACTAGGACACATTCCCCCTTCTACTTGTGTGGTATATGTATGTCTGATGCACAGTGTGGCTTGAGCATGCACTAACACTGCATGCATCATGTCTACTCTGTGTCACTGCACTTTGACCATGTGCTTATCAGGGTCTACAGTTCTGGTCTAGAGGTCGCTGCCTCTCCTGCATTAGTTGTATTGTGCCTATCATTGTTTGGTTGGGGGTGCTGCTGCTTGCTCCTGTTACATATTACTGTCTTCAGCCAATGATCTTAGTGTGCCTTCCTTGACATCTATATGTGTATGCAGTCCAGTTGTACCCATATAATGGGGCGTTTGCCTGTTTTCTTATTGTCAAAGTATATAGCATGGTATATGCATGGTATATGCTTAAACCATCCTATAAGCCATGGCAGGTTCACCCTGCAGTGCCCCCCTAATATATCTAGCATTGAAGTGAGCTTTAAGCTGACTTGACATACATTCATTTCCATTACAAGTTTGTGTGTGCAGTGTTGCACTGGAGTTCACCAGTACTCTGTAGATTTTGTAAGGATGTCATTATCTTGGGATCTAGCAGATACCCAGCAAACACCTACAAAAAGTTCAGAATATGAGGTGGTTACTACATTTGCACCCACTATATACTTAGTAATATAACTTTCCTTTAGCCATGGTGCCAGGAAATACCAGCTATATGGCCCTGTAGAATGTCACCTCTCTGGAAGCAGCAATACAGGTGAGACATATGCCAATAAGTGGATCATCTGAACTGCCTTGGTCCTGTGCAGACTCATTGATTAAATACTATGTGCATTACATGTTATCTGGCAGTTAGTATAATGGAAGCCATTCATATTCACAAATCTTTGTGACTGTAGACCAGTTGGGGCCTTTTATTTTATTTATTTTATTTGTATGTATTTACCTGGGTAGACCAGTAATCCTACTAGGCCACTTATTGCTAATGTGTGCAATCTATGGCACTCAGTAACTTGTGGAGGTGAGCAATGTCAGAAAAGTCAGGCAAAATGGAAACTGTCTCCTCTGGTGTGCTAGGAAACCAATGATCATCCATATAAAAAGCAATATATCAAGGAACTTGTTCAGTACTGTAAAGGTAGAAACCTGAGAGATACCAAACTTGCCCCCCCCCCGGTCTCTGAGTAAAAAAAAAGTGCTTTTATATACCTTCATTATACACGGTCATCTACATGTCATTTTACTGTCATTTGCATATATTCTGTATAGTGCACATATGCTTGCTGCAGTATAGTGTAACATGGCATTGTGAATCGCTACAGGTCAGCGCATGGCAATTCTGTACATAGCTGTATGCCACAGAGCATAGTATGCAACATGTCTCTGAATCCCAACCTTTGAATAGTAAAAAAGTCTAAATAAGATTACTGTAACCATCAGAACCAAAGCATACCCAGCCTTTAACACAAAATGAGCAAAAACATTACTTGAACATTTGGTTTCTTGTATGACCTAATGTCTTAATGATGTCTTGCATATAAATTATGTTATGAGATCAATGTGTGTGACTGCGATAATGTATGAATGACATTAGTAAGAAGAACCAAACAACAAAAATCATAGGTAAGTGTCAGACCTGACAAATTCACATACTAAACAAAGCCTTTTCAAACTTTCCAGAAATAACATCCACAAAACAAAGTTGACTGGATGCTGAAGTAGAAGTGCTTTATGTACTGAAACAGACTAAGAAATTCCAATTTTTTTTCCAATTCCAGAATCTGAAAAGGTCTGCCAGTGGATTTAAATGGTAATAGGAAAGAGGCACATAATTATGCTCCAGACTCCAGGATTCACTTTCAGAAGAGAGGACATGCCTAAATATAACAGCTGGCTACAGCTCACTGACAATGTATTGCCGATTTCTAAGTTTTACACCAGCCACTGACAACTGTAAGTGACCAACAAGACAACGAAGGACAACATTTAGTACCAGGTTACAGTAAAATGCATCATGTAGGTATGAGAAGGCAAACTGCTGGTTCAATATTAAATCTCTGAAATTATTATTCACTTACATTTTTATCCCCTGAAGTCAAAAGCTGACTTAATCATTCAATGTAAAAATCCCACGTCATATGCCACTTCATAACAGAAAGACTTCACTTGGCCTGATGCAATATGTATTCAAATATAATTAAGAAGGAAACAAACAAGACATCTACAGGAGCACATCTTAAAACAAATAAGCACAAATAAAATTCTAATCTGCTTGGACTTCAGGACAGGCAGCTTGCCACCACCATGGGGTTTACTATGCATTATGGCTTTAGTCTCCCAGTCCTTAACATAGCAAGGCCTGCCTTCTGTCTGGGAATGCCTACCCTGTTTGAAGCACACACACACCACTTATTCTCACTACATTACTCCTTGCCATCTGAGAACACCAAGTGGGAGAATCTGACATGGGATATGTGTATGAATCATACTTCTGTCTCGTGTGGTTAACGCATTCTCCTCAGTGTCGCAACTACACAACACAGGGAGTACCTGAATCCAGTGAATATGAAATGTCAGAGCAATAAAACAAATATATATGACAAATCAGAGGGGAAAAAGGCTAGTAAGGCTGGCAGAAGGAATGGAAAAGGGGAAAAAGATTACTTTCCTGCAAGGTTCATTTTTTGCATTTTTGCATTTTTCGACTTTTCATAGGACTCACCTTTATAAACAGAGGAGGTTGACAGACCTTCTAAAATAGTTTTGAATGAGCCCTGGTATTTGATCAGAGTAAAACTGTCTGTACTGCATTATCAGCTGAAAAAGACAGCTGAAGGCAAAACAGCAAAAATTATTCTGCTGTATGGCTTTATTCTGCACTATAGTTCTCAACTGTACAGATTTTAACAGAATGTCCAGATGTTTTACTCATATTTTTGGTTTGTGCCTCATAAAATTTGTGGTTTTCTGACAAATCACTGAGGACTGGAATCATTAAATAATGGCATACATTTGAGTTTCAGACTTCATATCCTTCAGTAAATGCATGCTAACACAAATCTTATCTTGTTATTCTAATACCTTTATAAGCCCACGGTTAGCCCAAAAAATCCACAGCTCGGCCAGGGAATAAAATGTTTACTGAGGTAAAATGTTAAGCGCTTTCATCTGTTTTAACAGATTTCCTCAGAACACTAAACAACTGTTTCAAACTCATTTAAAAATCCTCTTTGACGCCAAAAATCAATTGTCATTTAAAAGAACATGCACAACAATATTCATTCTTACAATCACATGAAAATATATACATATAAAAAATATATATATATATATATATATATATATGAACACATAAAACATCCTAACTACCTAAATTATACTTTACTAATTTTATTAAACATAATAGATGAACTTAAACCATAAAAGTAAAACTGTATAATAAAAATATACTGAATGTGTATTGAATACATATAAAATGTTCCACATTGAACCTAAATCCATCCATTATGACAATATTAAAAAAGGCTTAATACTAATAGATTCATTGATACCAGGAAATCGTGTGGCATCAGTCAGAATCTGCCATTTGGTTTCCTTCATAGCTAATAAAGCTTTCCAATTCCCACAAAAAGGTGTAATATCTACAGTATCTATAATGGAGAATTGGAAAAAACAGAGAGGCATTTGAGAAGACGTATTTATGAACACTGTTATAAGATAAAAGTGAAAGATTCTAAAAACGCCCTCTATAGACACATTTCTTCTTATGGGGAAACACATTGGTTCTGATGGTTTAAGCTATGATTCTCAGTGTACAGATGCATATTCCTTCACACATCCATTTCCTGATATAGCAGATATGCTGTTTGATGTGCACATGCACATACGTTTACACACCTGTCTCATGCTGCAACATGTATGCCGCTAAGTGTGCACATGCACATTCCTTCACAAATACATCTCCTGCTATAGCAACATACATAACCATAACAGTTTGGTGCCATAAAGTCTTGGATTGTTCATGCTGTTTGTTAGTTGCTGCAGTAGAAATCACCTCTGGACACAAAGTTGACAAGTTTTCTGTCTGGTGAATTTCTGGTTTGCCTATATATTTCACCTTCGGCAGAGTTTGAAATCTCTAGAGGTAAGTTTTTAATAACATCATTTTTGCAATAAATAAAATTGTATGAAGCAGGTTTAACTGTGAGTGGGTTAAATTGTACAAGAGCAGGCTATAATACATATCCTTTGTATAAAAGTGGTGTCTAATTATAAAAATAACAAAGACAAAGTTTCCTTAAATAATGAGAACAGTGTTTAATCCACAATAACAATAGATTTCCTTTGTTGCATGATGTTATGGTACAAATAATTTCAAAGTTCAGCAGGTAAGAATAGCCTTGTATATGGCAGACAGCACACATGTGGGAGACTAATCACTCAGGTACCTATCATTTCATTAAAGCTTTAATTTATCAAACTTCTATTTGTCAAACTTAAAGCACTGAATACCATTTCAGAGAAGAATTACATCATCAAAAAGTTTTCCCGGGGAAGGGAGTTAGTTGGACGTTGTAACAAATTTGCCCTTTTCCTCAATATAGTGTGATCTCAGAGTTGGACTGTATAATTAGGAGTGTGTGGGGAGGTGAAGCCTCCACCTTGGTGAGTTTGAAATAATGTAATTTGTGTTACAATCCTATTCGATGTTTTAAGTTCAACGAATAGATGTTTGGTTAATTGGAGCTTCAGTGAAATGATATAGAGCCAAGCAATCAAAGTCTTTCTCCTAGAACACAAGAAACTTCATTCTTTTATGTTATTTTTACATCTCGGCAGACTATATTGTACTAATAAACAATAGCCATTGTCCAGTTAAAACAGAATTGCCTTTGCTAACCAAGAATCTGCTGACTCCATATCTGTGCCTTTCCATATTAAGCACATGTTTTGAGCTTCTATGTTGGAAGTTTCTATGCTGGAACTACTCACGTTGGCAAAAAATAAATAAAAAACAGACAAAAAATATCAAAATCCATCTTGAAATAAAATAGATTCCAAAGTAAGATATTCACAAACATTCTCCCTCTTTATATTTTTCCCTTCATACCTGCTACAGCAGCTATGGTTCTCAGTGTACACATGCACATTCCTTCATGCATCCATCTCCTACTACAGCAGCTATGGTTCTCAGTCTACGCATGCACAGTCCTTCACACATCACCCACCCCTACAGCAGCTATGGTTCTCAGTCTACACATGCACATTCCTTCACACATCACCCCCCTACAGCAGCTATGGTTCTCAGTCTACACATGCACATTCCTTCACACATCACCCCCCCTCCCTACAGCAGCTATGGTTCTCAGTGTACATATGCACATTCCTTCACACACCACCACCCTACAGCAGCTATGGTTCTCAGTCTATACATGCACATTCCTTCACAAATCCATCTCCCGCTACAGTGGCTATGGTTCTCAGTGTACGCATGCACATTCCTTAACACATCCATCTCTTGCTGCAGCAGCTATGGTTCTCAGTGTACACATGCGCATTCCTTCACACATCTATCTCCCGCTACAGGAGCTATGGTTCTCAGTGTATCCATGCACATTTCATCACACATCCATCTCCCACTGCAGCAGCTATGGTTTTCAGTGTACACATGCACATTCCTTCACACATCACCCCCCCCTACAGCAGCTATGGTTCTCAGTCTACACATGCACATTCCTTCACAGATCACCCCCCTACAGCAGCTATGGTTCTCAGTGTACACATGCACATTCCTTCACACATCCATCTCCCACTACAACAGCTATGGTTCTCAGTGTACACATGCACATTCCTTCATGCATCCATCTCCCACTACAGTGGCTATGGTTCTCAGTCTACACATGCACATTCCTTCACGCATCCATCTCCTACTACAGCAGCTATGGTTCTCAGTCTACGCATGCACAGTCCTTCACACATCACCCACCCCTACAGCAGCTATGGTTCTCAGTCTACACATGCACATTCCTTCACACATCACCCCCTACAGCAGCTATGGTTCTCAGTCTACACATGCACATTCCTTCACACATCACCCCCCCCTACAGCAGCTATGGTTCTCAGTCTACACATGCACATTCCTTCACGCATCCATCTCCTACTACAGCAGCTATGGTTCTCAGTCTACACATGCACATTCCTTCACACATCACCCCCCCTCCCTACAGCAGCTATGGTTCTCAGTGTACATATGCACATTCCTTCACACACCACCACCCTACAGCAGCTATGGTTCTCAGTCTATACATGCACATTCCTTCACAAATCCATCTCCCGCTACAGTGGCTATGGTTCTCAGTGTACGCATGCACATTCCTTAACACATCCATCTCTTGCTGCAGCAGCTATGGTTCTCAGTGTATCCATGCACATTTCATCACACATCCATCTCCCACTGCAGCAGCTATGGTTTTCAGTGTACACATGCACATTACTTCACACATCCATCTCCCGCTACAGCGGCTATGATTCTCGGTGTACACATGCACATTCCTTCACACATCCATCTCCCACTACAACAGCTATGGTTCTCAGTGTACACATGCACATTCCTTCATGCATCCATCTCCCACTACAGTGGCTATGGTTCTCAGTGTACACATGCACATTCCTTCATGCATCCATCTCCTACTACAGCAGCTATGGTTCTCAGTGTACACATGCACATTCCTTCACAAATCCATCTCCCGCTACAGTGGCTATGGTTCTCAGTCTACACATGCACATTCCTTCACACATCACCCCCCCTCCCTACAGCAGCTATGGTTCTCAGTGTATCCATGCACATTTCATCACACATCCATCTCCCACTGCAGCAGCTATGGTTTTCAGTGTACACATGCACATTACTTCACACATCCATCTCCCGCTACAGCAGCTATAGTTCTCAGTGTACATATGCACATTCCTTTACACATCCATCTCCCACTACAACAGCTATGGTTCTCAGTGTACACATGCACATTCCTTCATGCATCCATCTCCCACTACAGTGGCTATGGTTTTCAGTGTACACATGCACATTACTTCACACATCCATCTCCCGCTACAGCGGCTATGATTCTCGGTGTACACATGCACATTCCTTTATATATCCATCTCCCACTACAACAGCTGTGGTTCTCAGTGTACAGATACACATTCCTTCACACATCCATCTCCCACTACAACAGCTATGGTTCTCAGTGTACACATGCACATTCCTTCATGCATCCATCTCCCACTACAGTGGCTATGGTTCTCAGTGTACACATGCACATTCCTTCACAAATCCATCTCCCACTACAGTGGCTATGGTTCTCAGTCTACACATGCACATTCCTTCACACATCCATCTCTTGCTGCAGCAGCTATGGTTCTCAGTGTGCAGATGCATATTCCTTCACACATCTATCTCCCGCTACAGGAGCTATGGTTCTCAGTGTATCCATGCACATTCCTTCACACATCCATCTCCCACTACAGCAGCTATGGTTCTCAGTGTACACATGCACATTCCTTCACAAATCCATCTCCCACTACAGTGGCTATGGTTCTCAGTGTACACATGCACATTCCTTCATGCATCCATCTCCTACTACAGCAGCTATGGTTCTCAGTCTACACATGCACATTCCTTCACGCATCCATCTCCTACTACAGCAGCTATGGTTCTCAGTGTACACATGCACATTCCTTCACAAATCCATCTCCCACTACAGTGGCTATGGTTCTCTGTCTACACATGCACATTCCTTCACACATCCATCTCTTGCTGCAGCAGCTATGGTTCTCAGTGTGCAGATGCATATTCCTTCACACATCTATCTCCCGCTACAGGAGCTATGGTTCTCAGTGTATCCATGCACATTCCTTCATGCATCCATCTCCTACTACAGCAGCTATGGTTCTCAGTGTACACAAGCACATTCCTTCATGCATCCATCTCCCACTACAGCAGCTATGGTTCTCAGTGTACACATGCACATTCCTTCACAAATCCATCTCCAGCTACAGCGGCTATGGTTCTCAGTGTACGCATGCACATTCCTTCACACATCCATCTTGCACTACAGTAGGTATGCTGGTTGGAGTGCACATGCATATTTGTCCTATATGTTGCCTATGAAGCTCACTATAATGTCTTCCCACTGCAGGGTGCTAGTTAACCACTGGGCTGAACCCCCCCAACACACACAACATTGTGGAGATGACAGTAGTCATCCAGTCTCACCCTTTCCAGCTAACTGCCCAGACTTATAATGAAACTGAAGTTGAGGATGAGGCTAGGGCTCTGTCCTTCTCCACATGTATACGGACTATTTGGCCTTTATAGCCACTTTGCTAACAGGCCATCATCCTGATGGGGAGAATTTTATTCCCTTCAGCTCTAGCATCATAATTGATGGACACATTAATAAAGCACAGCCTACAATGCTGATTTCAGTGTGTTTCACAAATAAGCAGTCAGATGCGCATGCACACACACACACACAGACACAGACACAAACACACACACACACACACACACACACACACACACACACACACACACACACACACACACACACACACACACAAAACACCAGCGGTTATACTCACACCCACCCCCAGTATACTCCTGTAGCAGCCATCCTTGCTAACTGAACGCAGGACTCCAGAGCTACCACTGGAGCTCTAGCCCCTAAATACAAGTAATGTTATGACCTACACAAGATACATGAAGTTTGAAATAATGAATTGTCAAACGGAAGGAAGCCCTTTTTTAAAAAACTAATCAGTCAAACAATTAACAATAAATGCAGATCAAAAAACTAAAACAGACATGGTATCAGGCTGTTACTGGTACAAAGATGTGTATCTGTCTCACTGTCTCTATACATTCAAGAACAGATGGCCCCATCTGACATAGTGATTTTGCACCTAAGTCTCTGTCTCTCCCCATATATATCCAGAAACAGCTTTTCCATCTGTCCAGAGATTTTGTACCCTAGCCACTGTCTCTCTCTCTCTCTCTCTCTCTCTCTCTCTCTCTATATATATATATATATATATATATCCAGAATCAGCTGGTGCATATCTGTCCAGCAATTCTGTACCTGTGTCACTGTCCTTAGATATATATAAATATATATATATATATATATATATATATGCATATATATATATATATATATATATATATATACATATATATATATATATATATATATATATATATATATATATATATATATATATATATATATACATATATATATATATATATATATATATATATATATATATATATATATATATATATATATATATATACATATATATATATATATATATATATATATATATATATATAGGAACACCTGGTCATATTAGCACAGAGATTTTGTACCTAATTCACTCATTACCTATGTATATCTGGAAACAGCTGGGCTAACTGGCACATATATTTTGTACCTAAGTCCGTAGCTCTATATAACCAAGAACAGCCAATTATTCTAGCATAGAGATTTTGTCCCTGCCAGCATCACTAGTGACTAGATTATAAGAGGCGGCTTGGCTGCTGAAAGTGCTCATTCAGAGGGATGGGAGTTGGGGGGGGCTAAATGCCAGCTCCCTCCATCTCAGAGGAGCATGTTCCCACTCAGTGCACTCATGTCTGTGATGATCTGGAAAGTTGCATATCCATGGCAGCATATCATATGCACAATTCACTGAAGTAAAGAGTATTACAAGGTGGTAGCCTGCAAACACATTCCCTCCAGCATCTGCATGATATAATTTTACATTGAGTATCAAAGTGAAGCAATGTAGACAGACACTTTAACATTTCTCTCGCTATTCTAGGCTGTCACTGAAGTTCCCCATCTTCTCCTGTCACTTCACTGTGTGACAGATAGGGTGTGTAGTCTGCCATGTTCAGGGTACTCAATATGGTTAGAGATAATAGGGGATTCTAAAGCAAATGGATATTTGAAGTCAGACATTAGTATGGATGCAGCTAAAGAAAACAAACAATATAAAATGTACTAAGAATTATATGCTGCTTGACATTATATCTATGTTCTCAGATCCTAAAAGTAACATATTAACATATGAGGCTGCACCCTGCTGAAATGCTTTTAAATTTCTTCCTTGCTTATCACTTAACTACATTTTGCAGGATATTTTTATTGGATGGTTCTACATGTTCATATCACAAATTGAAAATACATATTAATCACAGCCTGTTAGGATTGTTGGTCATGACCTTTTAATGATGTTTTAAACAATGATCAGCATGCATTTGTCTTCATCCACAGGCATTAATGCAGAGGTCCCTGGCTAACAGCGTTATAGAGTAATCCTAGCCTGAAAGACTGTAATCTAGTAATACTGTGTCAGATATAAAACCCAGTTAATATGCTCTCCATCCAAGTCACAGAAGCAGAAAAGGCTGCCTCTGCATTCATCTCTTTTGTGCTCTCCCAGTACAGTACCCCCTCCTGGCTGTTACCCTTACCGTTACATATTATGTTGGGCTGTATTCTGTTTGCAACGAGTGTAATCTGTGGTATAGGTCAAATGGGGAATAAAGCAGCTTTGAATGCTGATTGGAATGAAAACTTCTGCCTTAAAAGGGCAGTTAAACAATTTAAGGAACCCACAATGATTTTATGCAGGGAATAATACACCCTGTACTCCCTACTTTTTGTAATCAACTTTGAATTTGCTGAACCATAGAAGATTTGTTCACTGCAGTAGTCACCTTTGAAAAAAGCATTTTTTTATTTTATTTTTTTACCAGCTGCACAAAAATCAGATTTGTAATGCTTGGTAGTCTCGTAATTGTGTGACTCCCTATCAGTTTGGCCATCACTGATCTTTAGCAATTCCTATATGTACTTATTTCTTTACACTGAGTACCATAAAGAACATGTCATGTGATTTGGTTGTAGGAAGGGAAAATGTAGGGAATTAAAAACAAAAGAACATCTTACAGCACAATGGCAGTGGGACTTCTCCCTTACTAGGAAGATTTTCATTCTGGGAGATGAGTAGAATGTGTGGTTAACAAGTAGGGTATGTAAATGCACATGACACACCTGCACACACACACACACACACACACACACACACACACACGCACACATACACATGTGCTATCTAGCTATCTATTTCTATATACATATACCTATATATATATATATATATATATATATATATATATATATATATGGGTGTGTGTGTGTGTGTGTGTGTGTGTGTGTGTGTGTGTGTAAATGTATATGTGTGTGTATGTGTATGTATACACATACACACACAGAAACACAGAAATATACAGCCATATAAAGAATGGTTGACTTGTTAAATGATCAACCCAAAAATCATAGTCAAAAACACATCGACCATTCATAATGTCAACAACACTGCACAACGACTCACAGTACATTGAAAAAGGAATCACATTTCTTTTTACAATTTACTATTCATAACCCTACCCCACATTCAGCTCAAATTTGTCTTACTAGTGATAATATTACAGAAAGGGCTTTTTTTAAGGTAAGATGCATGTTAGTATTAAGGTTAGAGGCAGGATTATTATGATTAGGGTTAACACTCATTACTAAGGTGGGCAAGAGGCTAGTTATGTGTCAACCAATGGCCACTAACAAATAAGCTCTCATATAAAAAAGCTTACATTAAATTATATATATATATATATATATATATATATATATAAAATCTTTTGCCTTGTGTGTGTGTGTGTGTGTGTGTGTGTATATATATATATATATATATATATATATATATATATATATATATATATATATATATATATATATATATATATATATATATATATATATATATATATACACACACACACACACACACACACACACACACACACACACACACACATACACACACACAGGTAGCTGTACAGATATAGAGACACAAATTTATGTACAAATTACCTTAGACTTAATAAATAGCTGACCGTCTTTGACAAATGATGGACTAATGGTGGACTAATGGTGGATTTATTACATCACTCCACTCCAGGACTAAACAGCTCTCTGTAGGCACTTTTTTAATGGTATCTATCACATGTCATTAAAGGCCTTCCTGCTCAGCAACTGAACAGTGAAACAAACATATGCAAATCAAAAGTTTATCTGCTATTGAAGCAGAATATGCATTGTTTTTAAGAAATGAGGTTAGTACTCCCACCAAAAGCTACAATGTTTGCTCAAGCCATTCTTAGGAAAGGTGTCAAATAAAAAAAAACAAAGGAAACACACAGGAAAGAGCTGCACATTTTAAATCAACATGCCTTTCTAACAGAAGATTGGTACTTATCCTGAATAGAATTAACAAATAGTTTTGTTACAAGTTGCTGCAGCAATACTGCATTTTTCCACAAGAGGTCACAAGAGACTAAAAATGTGATTTTGGCTGGTGGCAGACGTACAGAGAAGTAATGACAGCAAATAAGGACAAAATGATTCTGAGCACATTATTTTGAATAAATGAAGGAAGCTGACTGACAGGAATCCTTTGGAACTTTCCTTCTGATTTAGTACACAATGTCTTGTTAATGCCTTTTTTCTGGACACATAAGTTATTAAAAACTGAATCATCTGTATAGTTGCTGCATTTGGATAACTTTTTGTTTACCAGGGTGGAGCACTGATCTCCATGGACCTTTTTTAGACCCAGCTCGGGAGCAGTGTCTGTCTGAGTGACTTGCTCACAGTCATGCAGCAAGGCAAGGGAGGCTGAGGGAAACAAACCTTGCACCACTGGAATTAGTTCCTTAATCCTCTAAGCCAGCTGCCAGGCCATTTTCCGTTAATGGGGCAACAGTGTTTGCGAGACAGAAATGTTGCTGCGAAGCCTAGGAGTTCCTCAAATGTTTTTTTTATTACATCTTCACAGTTTCAGCGCTTGTTGCTATTTTACCCAGCCCTTTGCCAACAGTTTCACTCACATTTCCCACAGAGGCTCCTAATTTTGCAAGTGCTTTGTCCCCACCACGTTACTGTTTACACTGACAGAGATGGCTCACAGCATTACAGATCAGCTCACAATGGCCATTACAAATTAGCACACACTGGGAGGGGGAAGCAGTTGCATACTGTTTGGCAAAAAATAACGTATGCGATTTACAGCATTTTCAGGAAGTAAGAGGGAAGCTTGTTGTAACCATCCCTGAAAGCGCCACGGAGGTGGGACGAAAACCATCAGCACTCACTTCAGATCACCCGCAGTTAGTAAGAATGTGAACACAGTGCCCCTTAAAAATCAGCACATGCTCACAAAGACGAGCATGGCCTTTTTTCCTGACAATATAATGTCAGTAATGTACACCGTCTTTAGTAACTAAGAGGGGATGTTTCTACAGGAGTCTGTGTAAGCGGCACTGACTTTAGAGGAAATCACTCCCACGACAAAGTTTACATTAAATGCAGAACGCAGCAGAAAAATAAGCAGCAGTGACTTGCGTGGAAAATGTAGTATTACTCGGACAACAAAGCCCAAATTACAACTTGGAGAGAAGAATGCCATAATCATGAATGACAACTGATAATATAAGTACAAGTGGGAGGGTGAACACACAGTTACAAGCAGAAAAAAAAACAGTTTCACATCAACTGCATATTAACACTGTTGCCCTGTTAATGGAAAAGTACCAAAACATTAAATATACAGTCTTTTATAATTCCTTAAGCTTCTTAATTTAAAGATTTAAAGTGGCACTTTCCTTTAACAGTAATATAACCCTGGGTTTGAGTCCCTAAATATACTGACAAAATATTGTCACTATTAATTATCCACACACCTGAATGTATAATCATGATTCTAGCTGTTCAAGCTATTCAACCTTTTTTTCTTTTATGTTAGCTCTACTAGGCATATTTCATTTTCTGGGGATATCCAAAGGGGGATTCATGCTGACTAGGTATGATTAAGCCAAATTACTCTATTATTGTGTTGGAGCCTGTAGGAGGATGGAGGGGACTGCCACAGATCTAATGATGGTGAGTGATGTGGCATTAGTGAGTGCCACAGATCTAATGATAGTGAGTGACATGGTATTAGTGAGTGTCACAGATCTAATGATGGTGAGTGATGTGGCATTAGTGAGTGCCACAGATCTATTGATAGTGAATGACATGGCATTAGTGAGTGCCACAGATCTAATGATGGTGAGTGATGTGGCATTAGTGAGTGCCACATATCTAATGATGGTGAGTGATGTGGCTTTAGTGTGTGAGACACTGGGTACTTCTGACAGTGTAGAAGATGGAAGTACGATAGAGGATGACTATGTCTACAGTGACAAGTGTGACCCTCAGCATGCGAAGGAAGGAGTCACACAGCAGTGGACATGGTAGGCAGAGATGGATGGGGATTGTAAGAAATGGTAAGAAGAAGTTAACACTGAAAAATGTAAAGTGTGAATTTGGTGAAAATAGTGTGTGAAACAGAAAATGATCTGATGTAGTCACACTGAAATGATAACTGTCAAGGAGGTGAATGTTGAAAAAGTAGCAATTAAATGATGTGGTGTTTTCTTTTCCTGCAATTAAACAAAATGTAGTACAGATTAAGCTCGTGTAAAGGGTATTAATAAACCTACAGATAAAAAATTTGCAATACAGAAACTAATTATGAATGAGTATAAGGTTTGCCCTAGGAGACTAATTTCCTTTTATTACCATTCCTTAAAAAGAAGCTTATTGAGATGAGATTAAAAAATGTCCAGTTTGTTAGAATCCTTTTGGCGCAAATATGACACTGTGAAGGACCATGATGTATGTATCCAGACTTTTTCCATTTCACAGTAAGGCAGTAACATGTTTCTCGACATTTTCTTTCTCGTGATCTTTAGGAAAGAGAATGAAAGTTTTGCTTAGCAGTGGAGTGGATGCAAAAAATGTAATACTTTCATTAAACATAAGGTGAAAAAAAGTGTTAACAAACTAAGGGTCCGTTTTTAGAGTTTGGCCACTGGGTATGTCCCTGTTAAGTTAGTGCAAAGTTGAAAATGCTCTGTCTCTGAAGAAATAACAAGTTAATATATCTCCTAATAATTTATTAATTTCTCCTTCACTCCATCTAATCCAACTGCCTTCCCCTCTTTAATTTTCCAAACACCTAGAATTATCTCTGCTCTACTAAATGCCACAACAAATAGGTTATTTGCCTCACTTAATTAATACTGTTTGACATATGAGTCAATATTCTTTCAATGAATAAAGCAAATAATATTATAAATATCATTATAAATCTGGTCAGAAGTCAAATTTAGATTATGTTTGGAATGAAATTGCCTTTTTTCTGGTTGAAAATAGCAGATCAGAAGAAACTGTTCTAATGCTACACAATTTAGTTTTGTGATTAAAACAGACATAGCTATAAGAATGTAGGAAAACCACTTTTCTGAGTTGAAAAGGTACAGCATGGGCAAAAATAAATGAATAAAATGAATATAGAAGAGGATGAATGGAATGTTAACTAGAAATGAAGGGGAGAAAAGGATTGTTAAATAAATGAGCAAGAGGTGGTAGAACAAATGATACGGGTAGAAGGAGTGCAGCAAGAAAAGCTATTAACAAGCTTCATAGTGTATTCCTGGGTTTGATTTTACTACTGTGTGACTAATAGGTTCATAGGTTCATAGGTAGGTACTAGGCTATTGGCCCTAGGGCTATATAAGCCTAGCCAAAAGGTACCCTGGCTTTTGCCACCCAAGAAAATTATTTTCCTGTGCCACTGTCGGGCAGAGCTACAGAAGTGATCCTCGGGTGAATTTCCTATTTCCCATCCAATCATCAAGATTTTTCTTGAAGAGTGTTAATGAGGAGCTCTGTTTGACATAGATAGGTAGTTTGCTCCAGAGTATGGGAAGTCTCTGGGACAGGAATCTATCTCTCTAGCATGTTCTGTTTATTGTGGTGACGAGGTTTAGGTCCCTAGAGCATGTAGCTCGGAGGGATTGGGATTTCTTTAAGTGGAGCATGTCCAACAGCTCTGGGTTTGACATAGCTTTGTATGTTAGGCAGAGATCACCTCTGAGTAGGCGATATGCGATGGAGTAAAGCTGGAGTTTTTTGAGACAGTCTGCGTAGGGCATCTGTTTAAGGCTGGTAATCCTCTTTGTGAGGTATTTCTGTGGCCTAATAATGCTTGTGAGCCACAACTAGTTGGACAACCCAGTTAACAAAACTTGGAAATAGAAAAAAAAAACACTTAAATGATAATTGAAAGAATACAGGATGACATGCGGCAGAAAACAAGTAAAGAAACGGGGAACAAAGAGGTAGAGAGAATTTTAAGTTTCTCTAAAGAAAAAAATGTTGAAATAAGAAACAGCTGCTAGAGAAGTTAGAGAAAATTAATACAATAAGTATAAAGTCTTGCAGGATGAAGAGAGTTATAGTGATAACAGGGAAGACATGGAAGGGAAGATTAAAGCAAAGAATGGAAAGCACATGGTAATTTTCAGTATAATGTTTGTAATTGATATATTAAATATAAAGGAATAAGTAATGAGAAGAGATGGATATTATTTAGACCAAAAACATATTACTGCATGGGTTGGGGGTTGGCATAGTGGTTAAGGTGTTTACCTTACATACACAAGCTATAGGGTTTTATTCTCACCACTGAAGGGAAAATTGCTAGTCTTAAAATGACCTGGAAGGACAACTTACCTATAAACCTATATTAATAATGATCATCAAAAAAGAAGTTGTCAGGGTATATGAGGGAGCAAAGCTTTTGTACCATTCAGGGATAGTATTACAGCTGGTTAGGAATTATATTTAAAGAAGAGGAAGTGATAGAAAATATGGTCTGTACAACAGAGTACAGTAGTAGTGGTTGACAGAACCTAAGTTGGGAAGACATGGTGGTAAATAAATGGATAAGGAGAAATGGAAAACGCTATAAAGATGAACTAGTGACACCTGTAAAGGATTTTTATTTACAAGGAAATATAGTGCATGCAGAAGGTTTAATGTGGATCTGTTATGGGTGTTTAGCAGTTAATGCAGATAACTAAAGCTCTGAGCTATAAATGAGTAGTTTGCTGTTCCCATGGTACAGTTTGACTCTTTCCTCTTGCATGTGCTTACTATATGACTCTAAACCAGTCACTTAACCAGACAGTGCTCCCAGGAGGTCCAAGGAAAGGGTAATTTGTCCAGTGGGCTTACCTGGTTAATAAATATGTACAATAAAATGCTACACAAGTTGGGGATTGTAGGTATAACTTTGCTTTGATTAATACAGCAAAGAGAAGAAAAGTAAAATTCATGTTTGTCAAATCAGAAGAACATCTATAACATAAATTCCTGTCCCAGGGACTTCCCATACTCTGGAACAGGCTACCCATCTGTGTCAAGCAAAGTTCTTCATTAGCACACTTCAAGAAAAATCTTGATGAGTGGATGGGAAGTAGAAAATACACCCCGGGGATCACTTCTCTGTCTCTGCTGGACAATGGCACAGGAAAATAACTTTCTTGGGTGGCGTAAGCTATGGAACCTTGTTGGCTAGGCTTACGTAGGCCCTCGGGCCGATAGCCTAGTACCTACCTATGAACCTATGAACCTATATACAGATTACTTTTGGTTCATAGCAAATAGAGTTCGTTTTTTTAAGTGTAAAAAACAGACTCTTTTAACTGACTATGCACGTTTAAGTGTTGACCTAGAAAAAGGTGAGGGGAAGAAAATGGCTAAGAAAAAAGTAATTCCAGTAGACATACTGAGGAATAACTCTGTTTAGAAGTTATAGCAGTTTATGGAGGGTAATTGTAGAGCAAAGGGAAGTCTACATCAGCTGCCATTGCCACCTCTTACATTCCTCCTTAACCCCTTTGCAAAAAACAAAAACCAGTAAAGCAGCCACGGCAAAAGTGCACTTTAATAAAAAAATGAAATAAAAGCAATGGATGAGCACTTTCACTTTTACGCTCTTCTTCAGATCCTAACATAGTGTTAATGCTAAATAATTTTTATACAGCAAAACAGCCTATCACAAAACAGCATATAAAAGTAGAAACCACCTCCCTTTAAGCATTAAGTTTACCCCCACTCAAGGCAGGTTTGATATTAACATTAGCATTAATGCCTGGATGTCTATGAGCCTGTAATTTCAAGATCCAATGTAACTCCACTTGTTCTGAATGATTATTAACATCTCCACCCCTAACAGATTTCAAAGATACGCTGTAGTACTCTAAAACTAAAACTTTGATCTGGTAGCTCAATAATGTGCTTGGTCAATACTTTCTTAGTATTCTTAGTTCTAATTTCATATAAATGCCTACTCACCCTGTCTCTTAATCTCTTGATGGTTTTATCCACATAAAAACAGGGACAGAGGTTGCAGGTAGCCAAATAAACTATTTGTGTGGTGGCGCAGCATAAAATCTCTGTGTAAAAATAAAAATCAAATTGGGATGAATAAATTCTAGTTGCTCGGTTATAACCTTGCACACTTTACAAGTTCTACAGGAAAAGGTGCCTAATCTATTCCCTCTAGGTATCATATGATGCTTACGATCGCATAGTAATTGTTTTAAATTTCTGATATTTCTATAGGTGAATCTGGGTATCTCCCCGACAATGTCAGCCGTCTGTTGATCAGCAGATAAAAGATGCCAATTATTCCTTATGATGTCATGTATTATATTGACATCATTCATATATTTGGTAGTAAAAGATACCTTGTGTCTAGTGGGGATCTTTAAGGTGTGGCTCTAACTTGAGTATCATTATCAGTAACGCTAGGTGAGCACATCTTGTTGGCCGACACTTCACCCTGTATCCTGTTCACTAATTTTTTACTGTAGCCTCTTTCTTGAAATAACTCTGTGAGTATGGCTGTCTCTCTTTTAACATTATCTTCCCTATAACATAGTCTAGATATTCTAGTAAGCTGACTCTTAACAATGTTAGGGAAGACATGCCCCTTTGGAGTAAGGACTGCCATTACCACTTGTCATGTTCCTCATTAACCCCTGTGGAGTAAGGACTGCCATTACCACTTGTCATGTTCCTCATTAACCCCTGTGGAGTAAGGACTGCCATTAACACCTGTTACATTCCTCATTAACATCTTTGGAGTAAGGACTGTCATTACCACTTTTTACATTCCTCCTTAACCCTTAGGAGTAAGGACTGCAATTGCTACCTCTCACGTTCTTCTCTAACTCTTTTTGGAGTAAGGACTGCAATTACCACCTCTCATGTTCTTCTCTAACTCTTTTTGGAGTAAGGACTGCAATTACCACCTCTCACGTTCTTCTCTAACTCTTTTTGGGGTAAGGATTACCATTACCACCTCTCATGTTCTTCACTAACTCTTTTTGGAGTAAGAATTGTCATTACCACCTCTCACGTTCTTCTCTAACTCTTTTTGGAGTAAGGACTGCGATTACCATCTCTCATGTTCTTCTCTAACTCTTTTTGGAGTAAGGACTGCAATTACCACCTCTCACATTCTTCTCTAACTCTTTTTGGGGTAAGGATTACCATTACCACCTCTCATGTTCTTCTCTAACTCTTTTTGGGGTAAGGATTACCATTACCACCTCTCATGTTCTTCACTAACTCTTTTTGGAGTAAGAATTGTCATTATCACCTCTCACGTTCTTCTCTAACTCTTTTTGGAGTAAGGACCGCCATTACCACCTCTCACATTCCTCCTTTAGCCCTTAGGAGTTAGGTAATACCAATGAAACAGGCACATATATGTGAGTCATGCAGACCAACAGTCCTCGGCCCTTGACTTTCCCTGTCAAACCTCGTCCCATGATTCCTTCACTCTTAAACTGGCATCTTGCTAGCCCAGTTTTGTATACCCCATCTGAACCACAACAATTCTCCTTCTCACTATCTCTGCTAGTGCT
The DNA here is from genome assembly GCF_019279795.1 of Protopterus annectens. Classification (NCBI taxonomy): domain Eukaryota; kingdom Metazoa; phylum Chordata; order Ceratodontiformes; family Protopteridae; genus Protopterus; species Protopterus annectens. Next base: position 1,267,949,834 of record NC_056741.1, on the reverse strand, counting down.
CACTGCCCTTCTTTTTTGTGATCCACATCCATTAGTCCACCTTTGTCTCCAACCGACTACTTACAATGTCATTTATCCCTTGTGAGGTATCTTTTTCATAATGAACACAACATCATACTAAGAAATATAATAACTGTACAACTCAATGTGCATTTCATGAAACAAAAAAGGGAATAAGATAAATATAAAAAAATGCACCGGTCATTATGACACCTAAAAAGGGATCTTAAAAAGATTAATAATAAGAGGAGAGCTACTATAACCCTGGTGGGCTATATGCTGTTTGCAGGAACTGTACTGAAGAGGTTATGAAGTATGAAGAAAAGAATCATGGGAATTGAATATGCTTAGTTAAAGGGCATAATACTGTGGAAAATGTTTATAGTATTACATATGTATTTACTTTAAGGAATAATGGTTAAAAAATGTATTATGTTAGTAAACCAACAGAAATCTTTTGATAAAGTAGCTTTGAACATGTTGGAAAATATCTTTCTGCAACATGAAGTGGCAGAAAGACTGATTTTGATGGTTAGGATTTTGTATTATAAAGGAAACATTAAGTTGCCGAATGGGTAGTAAGAGGACTTTATGGAAGGAAGGTATAACTCTTGCATGGATGTCCTGTGAGGCTGTTATTATTTATTTAACATTTGTTGAATGGGAAAGTCCGACTAGGACAGAGCCTATTTTCAGTGGAGACCCGAGGAAAAATGCTACAGATGCATGTCTTTGGAATTTGGGAGGAAACCAGAGTACTTGGAAAAAACCCACGCAAACGCAGGGAGGACATGCAGACTCCACACAGAAGACACTTCAGCCGAGAATCGAACTGGAGAACCTCTTGCTGTGAGGCAATAATGTTAACTGCTGCACCACTAAGAATCCATAACCTTCTAATCATCCTAGCATCTAAGGAAACGGGACTACCTGCTTACCCACTAACAACAAATCTAATTATTTTAAATTGAAGGACATTGAATTTTGTACATTTAAAGTATTATATAACAACCATCATTCCGTCCTGCTTTGAAAACATACTGGATTTCTGTACACACAGCACTTGGTGTGTTTGAAAAAGTCTGTGAAGGAAAGGTTAATTGATTGCTGTCAAATCTACCTAAGTCCAAACATTTTAGTCTTAGTATAGCATTGAAAGAAATTATAAGAAATAAGAACTTGGGCATTATGAAAGCAGACAAAGGTAGAGGTACTATTTTGAAGGACCCTGTTGATTATTTTAGCAGAATGGAAGAATTGCTGACAAACTCCACCAAGTATAAAGTACTGTGAAGAAAACTGATATTAATCTAGCATGCAAATACATTTAATTTGGCATTGTTCAAACTTATGCACAACCTTGGGTTACAGATTGATTTCTGTATTTTTTTAGTAGTCCATCCAAGAATAGGGATTCTAGTCAGCATCCCAGAAATATACATGAGTCTGATATGTCCTCCCTTCCAATCTATTGTGCCAGTTGGCAGCTCCAAACTAGAACAACTTTCCTTGGTTTTGGTTTTGGGTGCTAAACTCAATAGCATTACTCAGCGTGCTACTGGCTATGTAAAGATTCCTGGGATGTTTTTGGAAAGACTTAATTTCCAGTCTGATACTGGCATTTTACAAGTTGTATTAGTTTCAACTGAGAATGAATCTCTTTATACCATGATTCCGGAGGAAACAGATACTGACATGGACAGTGTGTCGGTCATCTTACACCATTTACAAATCAAGAATTAGAAACGTTATGATGTACGGTGTCAAAATTAGTTTGACACCATAGTTTTTCTTTTTTTTACTTTAACTAAAAGTATTTTTGGCAAGGAAATGAGGAAACAATTGGCATGCCAGTAGCATCTGCTTTTGTTAACCTTGTTTTAAATTAATGGGAAACATGTCTATTTCTATAGGATTTATTCAGTCATGTATTGTTTTACAGCCTCTTTACCAATGGCAGTTTTTGGAGAGGAAAAGTGGTGAGAATTTGTTTAATGAATTACTGGAAATTTTAAACAAAAGTACAGATTTTTTTTTGAAGCTTACAGCCAAGTCAGGCAGTACAAATATTTTATCTTTAGGTGCTGAAATGTCAGTGTAACACTGCTTAATGTTACATGCCAAAATAAGAAAATGCACATCATCAAAACCTTCCTAACTCTGAAAATATGGATAGTTTTGTTGTTCCTAAAACCTGGATCTAGTGGAGCGGCAGCACTCTCTCCTTACGTGGCTTTTCTGCCTACCATTTTGTTGGTGCCACAAGTGCAGATAGCAGTAATATTGGTGCTGGTGGTGCATCTGGATTTATGTAAACATCATCATCTTCAGACTATTCAAACAGGACAATGAGCATGGCCTCCTTCATAGGTTCATAAGTTCATAGGAGGTTACTAGCCTAGCAGCCGTAGAGCCTTTACAACCATAGCAATGTTAATCCCAAGTATCCCCATTTGTTCTTTTTGGGTAATATCCAGAATGAATTTATGACCAGAGTGGGTCTATGATCAACGCTGGCTACCCCGGTCCATGAGGGACATAGATTCCACCCCAGGGGTGATTTTGTGGTCTCCCATCCAGTTATCTAGGTTGCATTTGAATAGGTTCACTGAGGAGGTCTGTTTTATGTGAATAGGAAGTCTATTCCAGAGAAGTGGCAGTCTATAGGAGACATATCTGTTTCTCCAGCATGTTCTGTTAATGTCACAAGCTAGGTTGAGATCCCTAGCGCGAGTGACTCCTGTGCCATTTGACTTGCAAATGTACAGTATTTCCTTTAGGGCAGGGTCAGGGGTTGCCCTATAGGCCAGGCATAAGTCACCTCTCAGCAGCCTATAACATACAGAATAAAGTGACAGGACTTTCAGCCTGTCCACATAGGTCATGGTTTGGAATACCTTCATATACTAACATAAGCAAATAAGATCTCATACAACATTCTGGTCAACTACAGCACCTCAGCCATAACACCTACATAACATATCTTAATAAATTAGAGTCAAATACCATTTTTCTAAGGAACATTAACTACTCCTCCTTTAATTAGCACATCTACACTTCTACAAATAAACACGCTCAGCACCTCTTGACTTTATCAATGCAAACTCCCTCGATCACCTACCATCCTTCCACACTAGATGCATCAACATACTTCATCTTGTTCTCACCTACTCAGTCTCTTTCTGCTACTTATCCACTGTCATACCCTCGCTAGTCAGACCAGCTTACTGTGCTGTTTTATTCAGCATATAGTCCCAGTAAAGGTCAACAACCAAACAGACAATATTTAGAGACTTCTTTAAGGCCAGTTTCCTTGCACTCAGTGATGACTTCAAACATTTCCCACACCCTTCAATTGCCCTGTAGCAAATATTATTCAATATACTCAAAGTTTATACTCCTATCTCAACTCGTGCATACAGACATATTCCTATTCACCACAAATGCAATGCCAGGTTTAGAAACAAACTTCTCAGGTGGACTGCAACTATAAACTAACTCTACAATAAAAAGAAAAGGCTCATAGCCTTAAAGAAGAAAATGAAACTCAGTATGCTGTTAGCAACTTTGAAATGGTTGACAAAGAACTCAGGAGCAAGATCTAATCCTAAATAGTGAATTACAAATTAAAAATATGTACATCAGCAAAAGATAACCAGAAAATGTTGTTTAATTATATAAAGAACTCCATAAAAATACCCAGTATTGCATGGAGTACACCTCTAACATGATTAATCTCTCAAACCCTGAAGATATAACTATTATTTTGCAGATAAGTTCATCTTCAACTTCTTTCCTTTTCCACTCCAAACTTCCAAATACAAAATTCCATTCCATGCCCCCCCAGGATAATCACCTTTGTATAGATTCAGGAAGCACTCTACAAGGCCAAAAGCACTGGCTATATGGGTCCAGATTACATTCTAGGCTAAGTCTTGCTCACTAGGAAACACCTGAATCAGACCACCTCAAGTTGTTTAACCACAGCCTCTCCAATGGATACAAACTAGAAGCATGTAGAACAGCTGTAGTAGTTCCTCTCAAAGGGGGAGGTTCCAGCATGGACCTTGACAACTATCAACCTGTTAGCTTTACCAGCATAATTTGTAAGGTAATGGAATACATTGGCATGGACCTCATAAACAGTGGCATCCCTAACCAATTTGGCTTTGTAAAAGGTAGATCATGTCTATTAAGTCTAGCTAACTTTAAAATTGCTAAAGAAGCATTTGATGAGGGTAACTCCATGCACACAGTTTACCTTAATTTGAATAGCGCTTTTGAGACTATACACCACTCTGGCATCATCAACAAACTAGTCAAACTCAATATAAATCTCTGTAATCAACTGGATACTATTCCATTACAGTTGTTGACACACTATCCTCTAAGTGACTTACCAACAGTAATTTACCCCAGAGTTCTGTTCTGAGGCCACTTCTAATTCAACATCTACTTTTCTCATGTCAAATCTGACATTAAGGGCCTCTGGCTGACATAGTCTGCAGGTGATTGCAAGCTTGGAGTCATCATCAGCTCCCTTGAAGACACTTGGATCAACCAAGAGGGCCTAATTCATACAAACTCAAGGTGTCAGGATCTTAAACTGAATGTCAGAAAAATATAGAATTATACAAGTAATTTAAAATACATTTTTGTCAGTCCAATGGAGGAAGAGTACAAAGTTATTAGCAACAAGTGGCATTTTTTAAAAGAGAAAATATACGGCAGGTCTTTCACTAAATTAAATCAACACTGGAAATCATTAGCTGATATGATGTCCATAATAACACATAAGATTATAACTGTTATATTATGAATTAGCTAAGAAATTATTGAGTATACCAGTTGGACAGTAGTGAGTAGGCTTTACAAAAAATCTCTTATTGGTATCAAACTGAACTCTGCTTATGCATTACTGTTTTAAGTTGGATTATTATTTTTTTTGCTTGTTTTTATTATGACTTTATTGATCATTTAGCTCATTTTATTGAAACTATTGTGTAATTATCACTGTTTTAAAGGAAGATACTGTGCTTTATCAGCTGTATTCCTACTGCTTTACTTTAAAAGTTAATACCAAGCAATTAACAGCAAACTAAATTTAACTGCTCACTATATGCTTAAACTGGGATGTAATGTAATTCCTTATAGTTTGCAGAGATTCAGCTGCTATAGTGTAGTAATGCATTGTACTATAGATTCTATTGTAGTTATACTGTCATATGTTACAGTGACGGCTCACCCAGGCCAAGCTGGATATTGTACATTAATCTTGGCTGAGCACTGTATGTACACCTAGATGCTTGTTGTATTTGAATATATTTTTAGTGTCAAATTACTGCATAGAGTTTTTAATTTAACTCACTAACTGTAGTGTTCTTAGGCTGTTTTACCTGTTTCCCTTTCACTCCTTTCTTATATTGCAACAATTATAAATACAGTCCTACCTCCTCTAGCACTCCCCTTGTCAGCTTTTCCAAATCTTTTTTTTATTTCCATTTACAGTTGTCAGCTAATACAAACACTGTGAGACATCCCTATAGCAGTTTTCTATCAGCAAGCTGCATCTGCAAAGGTCTGTGACCAGTTTACTTAAAGTAAAGGAACATTACAGTGTATGTTAATGATTTAACCCTTCTATGATTGTAAATTTCATTAGAATGTATTCAGGGAGTGCACACTACTGGTAACCCCCACCAGAGATCTCTCTAAACACAATACTCTCTAGTTTGGAATCATTGTTTTACTCGGTCTTCTCCTTACGAGTACACTTTCCCATATTTCTCCCACTCCATACTCACTCCTGGCATAAGGTTTCTATTGCTCTAGGATTCCTACTCTACAAAACTGTCAGCTGCATACATACCTTTCACAGTACCTGGTAGTCTAAGTGACTGATTGTTCCTTGTTGTGCAGTCATAGAACTTAGCTCTGCCCGCTCTGTTCTGGCCTTGCTATGCTTGGACTTCGCTCCGCTCCTCCATCCTGCCCCCAAATCACTCAAATTTATCTAAACCTAATCACTCCCACTCCCACTTATCTACCAATCATAACCTATACAATTTTCAATTATAAAGTAGCTCACATTTCCACACTAATCTTAACAACACCCATCCATTAGCAGACATATATTAACCTTTAACCAATCCCTACCCTTTTTACCATTACAAAATGCTATCAATACATTGATGCTATCAATACAAACAATCCTCTTGCTTCATACACATCTAACAGTTGTCACACCCTGTAATCAATATAGGCCAATCTCCACTATACTCCCCTCCCCCACATATCCACCTAGACATACAGCTCCTCTAACACCTCTTACATATTCACCCTCCTATCTGATTTAACCCCTGCTCTACCACATACCCACAAGCTCACAACTATCACCTCCCCCTCCAACATCTCACAACACACTTTAACCACACACTGTTAGTCCCACTCTAACAGCCTCAACACACTGATAAAGCACACAGTGTTACATTCACTAAAACACACATTACATTCACTAAAACAAACACTATTTACTATCTTATCTCTGCACACAGCCAGCTATTCACACTAGCCCTTCTTTATCATTTAACTTCCACACCCCCGTCTACTATGACTAATCCACCAACTCCATCACCAACTCTCCACTGCCCATAACCTACCACTACAACTCCCAAATTTTACCAAACCTCTACAACAACACAAAAATAGACTATCTCCCGCTTAAATACCACCAAACCAGACACAAAAATGAACCACTATTTAGAAACCACAAACAACTAAGCAAACTTATAAAAACTTTATTTCATATATTATCAAAACTAAAACTCAGTGGTGACATCCACCCCAACCCTGGCCCCATGACTACCAATAAACAAACTACCACTTCTATCTCAATCAACCCCACCATACCCTCCAGCCCACCCCAAAGGACACTCCCTGCTGTTCCTCAATATAAATCTAAGAAGTATACTAAACAAGATCCATGACCTCCATGCAATAATTGACTTTCTTTCTCCTGACGTAACCATTTTGACTGAAACTTGGCTTAAGCCACATGTCAGAAACAATTTAATACTTCCCACAGGGTTCAACATATATAGACTCATTTGTCAAAATAAACATGGAGGAAGTGTAGCAATAATTTTTAAACAAAATCTAGCCTTAGAAGTTATCAACACCACACTTCCTACATCTAACAGTGCAGAATTACTCATCATCAAACTGAATATCAACAACAACAAAACACTAATCATAGTGGCTATCTATATCCCTCCAGGAGATAACACTAGCACAGCTGAAGACATACTCCACTGGCTATCCAGAACCTTCCACCAAGAAACCATCATTATGGGTGACCTCAGCACTGACTGGTTCACCTATAATTACAATAATCCATCCAATTTCATAAACCTGTATGGTTTCTCCCAGCTCATACAAAACCTCACAAGAATAGACAAAACCTCTAATGGACAATCCATCCTGGACTGGACTCTCACAAATAAAAATAACACACTCCTTCTAGCATGATGCCTCCCCAGTACCATAAGTGACCACCCACTAGTCCACCCAGACAAGTAGTCGATAGGCTAATCCGCAACAAGAACATTTTTAATACCTACACTTTCAGCTCCCTCCTCCAACAAATTAACTGGGTCCCCCCTCAAAACACTACCACTAGATGACACTGTTCAACACTTTAACACCACCTTCCACAACATCCTAAACAGCCTGTCCCCCTGCAGAATAGCTAGAATAAAACATCACCACACACCCTGGCTTACAAACAATACCAAAGACCTACTAAAAGAAAGGGACAAGGCATGGCAACACTGGCTAACTAACAAAAGCAATGGCAACCTTCTACTTTTCAAACAACTTAGGAATAAAGCCAAATCCCAGAAAAAAGCCAACAAAAAAAGCCTACTACATCACTGCACAGCAAAGAAACAAAAACAACCCCAAAAAATTCTGGGCCACTATAAACAAACTCCTGCAACCTGGTAATACGTCCACCCCAATCCTACCACACCCCCATCAAATGATAATATTGCTTCACAATTCAATTCCTTTTTCATAAACACAGTTCACTCACTTATTAACTACAACCAAAACAGCACTACTACAATCCTCATAGCCAACAGTGAGGGTGTAAACTCCTTCTCCTTTAACCCCGTCCCAACCCACACCATAAAAAAAATAGTACGTTCAAGCCCACCAGCCTAGCTTCTGACAACCTCCCATCAGAATTCCTCAAAGCTGCCTCTGGAGTCATAGCCTACCCCATTTCTATCCTCATCAACCACTCTATGTCCGAGAACTATGTCCCACTAATCTGGAAAGTCTCCTATATCACCCGACTGCATAAAGGTGGCAGCTCTACTGAGCTTACTAATTACAGGTCCATTGCCATTCTTTCACCCTCTCCAAAATACTAGAAAAATGTATTCAATCCCAGCTTCTACACTACCTTCTCTCCAATAACCTCCTGCCAGACACACAACATGGTTTTCGCCCCCACCACAGCACCACAACCACCCTCCTCAGTTTTACTAACACAATAAATGAACACAGAAATCAGAATAAATATGTCTCATCCATCTTTCCAGATCTCTCAAAGGCATTTGACAGTTTTACACCAAAAATTGCTGTCAGAACTGGTCACATTACATCTCAGTCATTCTTCCCTATCTTGGTTCTGCAGCTATCTAACCAAATGCCAGCAGGCTGTTACATGGCAACAGGAGCTATCATCTTTGCTCCCTGTTAACATAGGAGTTCCACAAGGCTCCATATTAGGCCCCTACTTTTTACCATCTTCACAAATCAACTCCATAAATCCACATCTCTCGCCTCTGTCATCCAATATGCAGATGACTCTACCCTGATATGCTCCACCCCTTCTCTAGCACAAATACAAGCTATAACACAACAATCCTTCCTAGAAGAAGAATCCTGGCTAACTAACACTAACCTCACACTGAACCCTGACAAGACCAAACTAATGCTCTTTCTCCCCACTAAGACACCCAATCCTTCAACCACTTTTCAAATCCACTCCTCCAACAACACAATCATAAACACCAGCTCACATACCAAATTACTAGGTGTCACAATTGATAGCAAATTAAAACTCGACCTATACCTCTCTCAAACCATTAAAAAAACATGTCAAACTAGGCTCTCTTTACTGAATTAATCTTTTCCTAACTAGCCAATCTAGACTAAGCATCGCCAGGACTCATCTCTTATCTACTGTTCTCTATGCTTCTCCCATCTTTACAAACATTAAAAAAACTTACCTTACCAAACTTGAATCAGCCTACAATAAAATAGCCAAGTTTTCCACTAGCTCCCCATATAGGTCCTACCACTGCTCTTCCCTGCAACAAATAAATTGGCTAGAACTCCCACAATAACTAACCTATACCCAACTTGTCTTTATCCACCAACTAATATACCAGTGAAACAGAACCCCAGCACTACAACAAGTATTCCAACTATATGCCAACACTCAGCAACTCCTATCTTCATAGAAAACACTCCTTCAAGTATCCAAAAGCAACAACAAAGCCAGGGACACCCTTTACTCCCACTACATTTCTAAACTTTGGAACTCAATCCCCCAACACATCCTAAATGCTACCAACCTACACCATTTCAAAACTCTGCTCAAAGACCACCTCACGAAGAACTGTCTCTGTTCCTGCATCAAGCCAGGCTAATACCACATAAGCCCACATCAAATTTCTACCCCTAATTTTTATAGTCTCCACGTAGACCCCACTTGTTAACAACATCTATCAGCTACCTACAATAAGAGTATAATTTGATAATTCCTTTTCTTTTGTAAGAGTATACATATGTATATGTATTAAAGTATACTCAAATGATCAACTAAAGATGGACCCCCATCCTCAAAAAAAAAAAAAAAAAAAAAATATATATATATATATATATATATATATATATATATATATATATATATATATATATATATACACAAACACAACTTTAATATATTGTAATAACTTTCTCCTTTTCACTAAAGTTGTTGTTGTTGTTTGTCTTTCGGCTTTTTCCCAGTAAGGGGTTGCCACAGCAGAACTCCAGTCCGCTAATGATTGGCAGTAGATTTTTACGAAACGCCAAGGTGCCAGCTCAACACCCAACCTTCAACAAAGGCACACCCATTTACACACACATGTCTTTCAAAGGCTACCCAACCACGGGGAGGACATGCAGACTCCACACAGAAGGCACTCCCAAGCCAAACAGAGAATCAAGCAAGAGAACCTCTTGCTGTGAGGTAACAAAGCTACCTCTGTACCAGCACGGCAATATTCCTTTTCACTAAAGTGCCTATTGTATATTGTACCTTCTTTGTTGTCTCTAAATATTTCTGTTAAATTCTATGTAAAACCAATACTGTACCTGTCAATGTTGTTCTTGTTTTATTGGAGCTTTTCTCCCCGGGCCTCCTCTGGAAATGGGCTCACACCCAGATGAACTATCCCAGTCAACAAATGTAAAATAAATAAATTATTGTTCCTGCATCAAGAAATGTTAGGTTTAGTTGAGTAATGCTGAGTCCTAACTGGGGAAGGAGATACCTGAGGAATAGTGCATGAGGTGAGCATATTTTTAAGAATCAAGTCAAGAATGTTGCATCTTGTAGTAGGTTTGTTTGCCAACTGCTGAATAGGGTTTCTTGTTTATTAAGTGTACACATTTTTGGGCCCGCTCTATATTAGAAGCATGGGTTCATAGGCTCATAGGTTAGTACTAAGCTAACTGCCCTTGCGAGCCATTTTAAGCCTAGCCACTTATCCCTCGTGAGACTCAAACCCTGCACCTTGTGTTTGTAAGGCAAACACCTTAACCATTAGGCCACCCTCCCAACCCTTTTTGGTTAGGATGTGTTCGGCCATGTAGATCAATAAAGTGTTGAAACCCGACGGGTACAAATTGGCCTTCTCCAACCAATATTCTAGTGACTGTAGACCTGTCCAATGGGGTATGTTGGTGTAAAGGGCCTTCACATCCGAAGTAAAAGAAGCCAAGTCGGTTCCAATTGTGTGTCAGAAATGATTTTTAAAAATTGCGTAGTATCTTGTAACCTAGCCCTTATCAAGTTCAACAAGGGTTTCAAATATTGTGTCAAAAACACAGACAAGGGTTGCGTCAAGGAACCTATTCCTAAAACTATCGGCCTACCAGGGGGTTCATCCAAACTTTTGTGTATCTTGGGCACCCACCCCTTACATATACGCATGTCTGAACATCCTAGTAATATGCGGAATAAGCGACTGACAAATGCTCTTCATAGACAATGCACCGTTCACAATTCTGCCAAGTTTCATTCCATGGTTACTAACAAAATTCAGGGGGACAGAAGCAACAAACTTGGATGGCACTCCATTTAAATTACAAAGAAAAGAAGTGGACAATCAGGTCAGGGGGACCTCTTTCTCCTGCTCCAAATGACCAACCATAAGTGGTCTTCTTTGTCCCTAAGGGACATGATGCAACAGGAAGTGGAACCAATTAATTAATTAATTAATTAATTAAATTCATATAAATGTCTGTGGCATCTGTCAACATGGCCTGTTCACTGAAGAAGGCAGGAATGCCAAAACCAGTATGATGGTGGTGCCATTACCTCGGAATAATAAATGACTGTGTGCTTCTAACATTTTGGTGCAGACTTTAAAGATTCCCTGCAGACTACTCTGTCAGAAATACTAGGTAAACAAATTGGTATGATTAAAGAAATGATTTTTGGAGCTATGACACAGAATTAGAATTGTCTAAGCATAGTAAGGCCTTGCTGAGTCTAATTAGGGTGGCTGCCAAAAAAAGCAATTACTAGGAAATGGAAATTGGAATCTAAACCAACTTTACTAGAAGTAGTGAATATAGTAACAGGGATAAAACAACTGGAAATGGGATCTTTAGAAAAAGGCAGGAGCAAATCACACGGAAAATAATGGAAATTGTGGGAACAACACATGCAGACAAGGAATGAGTTTTAAAAGATGTCAGGATTTGATCTGTAATGTTTGAATGACAGTGACTGGATAGATTAAAAGTGATGTATAATGTTTGCAACTAAAATTATGTCAATTTATTGAAGGGTAGTTAAAGTCACCCAAAATAATGGAGTTTTGGCTAACAGGGAGATAATTTAGAACACTGAGAAATCTTAATGTGGTCATCAGAAAACAAGAGAAGTGTTCTGCAAAACAATATTAGTTGATAATTAATCCCATCTAGAGTGATCTGTTGTTCAGTCTGTGGGTTCCTAGGCATCTGCCTAGAGGTAATACTGTATGTTTCTTGACAAATATGGAGACTTCACCATGGGTGCCATCATGTTTTAAGACATGAAAAGCACAAAACCCAAGAATAAAGGGTTTAATCTCTACACTTAAACCATCTCTCAGTAACTATGCAGACATGGATGTTTTCCAAATGCAGGAGTGCCTCAAGCTCAGGCAAGTTCTTGTTTAGACTTTTGATACTGTGGAGAGCCACCTTAATGTGACCCAATTACAGAACAGATATGTTAGTTATATTCAAATGTCCATCAATTCCACCTGCCCAAAAAAGGCACTGGGGTGCATCACAGGCTTTTACCTGTATGCAAAAGCCTTGAAATGAGAGGTGCAGGCCATTCTTAGTGAAGTAAACTAGACTGTCGAGCATGTCCTCCCATGCTGGAACATTCTGGATCCCCCTGGAATGACACCAGCTACTTAACCAATTATTGAACTCAGTTATCTTTTCTTTATATGTAGGCATCATTCCAGGTGCAGGAAGGATTCCACTCAGGACCATTGGCTTACCTGTATTTGTAACATGTAATGGAAGTTCTGAAATGTCTCGCTGCACCTCCCTCAGGGTTTGACGTCTCAAGTTGTTCACTACTGCATGTACCGCTACAATATAGTAGTCGTATTTGTCAGGAGTTCAGCTCCTTAACTCCCATATGATGTCAGAATTTATGACTCCTGAAAGACAACTCACTGTAACCTTTTCCTTGCCCAAATTTGTGAATGGTCTTTTGCTGCTGTGGTTTGTAATAAAAGCTCTAGATTTTTTTTGGGCAGGGTGACTCCTTATGATTGATATATTTGAGGTGAATGAGTGACCTGATTATTGCTGATACTTAAGCATTATTTGTAGGAGGCTTTGAGAGTGATTTTTTATGCCTCAGTATAATATATTTTGGCTTGCAAAGTTTTAGCAAAGGATTGTTGTGGATGTGTATGAAGCTCACAGTGAAAGTTTATAGGCGAGAGTGAAGCCCCAGACTAATGAGGAATTTACACCTATAACATAAAAACCTCACTCTCTGTTTATAACTATATCTATCTATATACATATATACAGTGTACATATAAATACACACACACACACATATATATATATATATATATATATATATATATATATATAGAGAGAGAGAGAGCACGACAGAGAGCGAGTGAGCGAGCGAGTTGGAGCCATGTTATTTGAGCAAATTCTTATTTGACTGAATCACAAGTCACTAAACGCAATTGACTGAAAAGTTTTTTTTCTGTTGAGTATATTCTAGAGTGGACTGACTGCTTAATAAACTTTTTCAGATAGCATTTGGCACTGGTGCATACAAACACACACACACACGCACATATATGTATATATATATATATATATATATATATATATATATATATATATATTTTTTTTTGTGTGTGTGTATGTGTATGTGTGTAATGCTGTTTCCCACACACCATTTGGTTCCAGGCAACAATATTTTGTGAGTATGTATGTATGTATGTATCCCATAGTGGTAAATGTGTTTGAATCACAAAGATTTGAATACACATAAAACTGAATCACACAGATTTGAAAAAAACAAAATCTATTTTCTGCAGGGGCAAACCCCACTGCATCCTCTATATAGGGGGTTGTGCCCCCACCCCACCTGCTAGTTACATATACCAATTCTGAGATCACATTACAGTGGGGAAAGGGCATATTTCTAGTCCTGACTGTAGGGTGATCTTGTGCACATAAACAGTGGCTAATTTCAAAAAGTTTATTTTTGAATACTGCAGCCAATCATCCAAGCGCTCAAACACATTAGAGTTTGAGTGCTTGAATGATACCCACAGATTTTTTGCTGGATAGATTATACTACCAGAATGCAAACACATATTTCCGTGTAACCAAAAGATGTGATACTTTTTTATTTTTTGGCACAGCTATAGCTGCTGTGCATTATAGCTGTTATCTTATGCTGTTAAAAAAATTCATCTGTTTAACAGCTGTACAGTTCTTAAATAAAAGACTTTTTAGTAGAGAAAGATAGCAGCTTGAATATTTAGTAGCCAGTAGCTGTGCTGAGAAAATAAGCAGTCCACAGCTACTGGCTACACTGAACCATACAGTAGTACACAGCTACTGTCTACACTGAACCATACAGTAGTACGCAGCTACTGGCTACACTGAACCATACAGTAGTACACAGCTACTGGCTACAATGAACCATACAGTAGTACGCAGCTACTGGCTACAATGAACCATACAGTAGTACACAGCTACCGGCTACAATGAACCATACAGTAGTACGCAGCTACTGGCTACAATGAACCATACAGTAGTACGCAGCTACTGGCTACAATGAACCATACAGTAGTACGCAGCTACTGGCTACAATGAACCATACAGTAGTACGCAGCTACTGGCTACAGTGAACCATACAGTAGTACACAGCTACCGGCTACAGTGAACCATACAGTAGTACACAGCTACCGGCTACAATGAACCATACAGTAGTACACAGCTACTGGCTACAATGAACCATACAGTAGTACACAGCTACTGGCTACAATGAACCATACAGTAGTACACAGCTACTGGCTACACTGAACCATACAGTAGTACGCAGCTACTGGCTACAATGAACCATACAGTAGTACGCAGCTACTGGCTACAATGAACCATACAGTAGTACACAGCTACTGTCTACACTGAACCATACAGTAGTACGCAGCTACTGTCTACACTGAACCATACAGTAGTACGCAGCTACTGGCTAAAATGAACCATACAATAGTACGCAGCTACTGGCTACAATGAACCATACAGTAGTACGCAGCTACTGGCTACAATGAACAATACAGTAGTACGCAGCTACTGGCTACAATGAACCATACAGTAGTACGCAGCTACTGGCTACAATGAACCATACAGTAGTACGCAGCTACTGTCTACACTGAACCATACAGTAGTACACAGCTACTGGCTACAATGAACCATACAGTAGTACGCAGCTACTGGCTACACTGAACCATACAGTAGTACGCAGCTACTGGCTACAATGAACCATACAGTAGTACGCAGCTACTGGCTACAATGGACCATACGGTAGTACGCAGCTACTGGCTACAATGGACCATACGGTAGTACGCAGCTACTGTCTACAATGAACCATACAGTAGTACGCAGCTACTGGCTACAGTGAACCATACAGTAGTACGCAGCTACTGGCTACAGTGAACCATACAGTAGTACACAGCTACCGGCTACAGTGAACCATACAGTAGTACACAGCTATCGGCTACACTGAACCATACAGTAGTACGCAGCTACTGGCTACACTGAACCATACAGTAGTACGCAGCTACTGGCTACAATGAACCATACAGTAGTACACAGCTACTGTCTACACTGAACTATACAGTAGTACATAGCTATTGGCCTCAATGAACCATACAATAGTACACAGCTACTGGCTACAACGAACCATACAGCAGTACACAGCTACAGGCTACAACGAACCATACAGCAGTACACAGCTACTGGCTACAACGAACCATACAGTAGTACACAGCTACTGGCTACAATGAACCATACAGCAGTATACAGCTACCGGCTACAGTGAACCATACAGTAATACACAGCTACCGTCTACAATGAACCATACAGTAGTACACAGCTACCGGCTACAGTGAACCATACAGTAGTACACAGCTACCGGCTACAATGAACCATATAGTAGTACACAGCTACTGGCTACAATGAACCATACAGTAGTACACAGCTACTGGCTACAGTGAACCATACAGTAGTACACAGCTACCGGCTACAATGAACCATACAGTAGTACACAGCTACAGGCTACAATGAACCATACAGTAGTACACAGCTACTGGCTACAATGAATCATACAGTAGTACACAGCTACTGGCTACAGTGATCCATACAATAGTACACAGCTACTGGCTACAATGAACCATACAGCAGTACACAGCTGCAGGCTACAATGAACCATACAGTAGTACACAGCTACTGGCTACAATGAACCATACAGTAGTACACAGCTACTGGCTACAATGAACCATACAGTAGTACACAGCTACCGGCTACAGTGAACCATACAGTAATACACAGCTACTGGCTGCAATGAATCATACAGTAGTACACAGCTACTGGCTGCAATGAGCCATACAGTAGTACACAGCTACTGGCTACAATGAGCCATACAGTAGTACACAGCTACTGGCTACAATGAACCATACAGTAATACACAGCTACAGGCTACAGTGAACCATACAGTAGTACACAGCTACAGGCTACAGTGAACCATACAGTAGTACACAGCTACAGGCTACAGTGAACCATACAGTAGTACACAGCTACAAACTACAGTGAACCATACAATAGTACACAACTACTGGCTACAATGAACCATACAGTTGTACGCAGCTACAGGCTACAATGAACCATACAGTAGTATGCTGCTACAGGCTACAATGAACCATACAGCAGTATACAGCTACAGGCTACAATGAACCATACAGTAGTACACAGCTACTGGCTACAGTGAGCCATACAGTAGTACACAGCTACTGGCTACATCATCATCATCATCATCCCCCTTTTTCCCATTTACATGGAGTCGGGGTATCGTATTAACTGTCGCCAACTCTCTCGATTCAGTGCCACTCTCCTGCCTTCTTCAACACTCATGCCTGACTGTCACAGATCTTCTTTCACACAATCCATCCACCTCTTTGCTGGATGCCCTCGCTTCCTCTTACCTTCTTCCTGTCTGTCCCAAATCTCCCTTACCAGATTGTCTTCTGCTTTTCTACACATGTGCCCATACCATCGTAATCTGTTCTCTTTGATCTTTTCTGCAATTGGAGCTACTTTGGCTTCTGCTCTTATGTCCTCATTTCTATGCCTGTCCCGCAGTGTGTATCCTACCACCTTTGTCAGGCACTTCATTTCCATCACCTCTAGCTTCTTCAACTGTTCTGCCTTTATTGCCCAGGTTTCTGTACCATACGGTAGTACTGGTCGCACCATTGTCTTGTACACCTTACTTTTCAGCTTCTTTGGCATTCTTCTGTCATAGACTACACCTGATACTCTATGGCAGTTGGCTGCAGACCCTCTGATTCTAGCTTTGACCTCTTCATTCAGACTACCCTTCTTCTCAACCACCCCTCCCAGATACTTGAAGCTGTTTACCTGTTCCACTGTCTTCCCATCTATCTCTATTCTTAGCTTCTTCTGATTTCCCCAATCTGCTGCCATTACCACTGTCTTATCTGTGCTTAGTTTCATCCCATGTGCCTTCAGATTTGCATTCCATTTTCCTATCCTTTGCTGAAGTTCTAGATCAGAGTCTGCCTGTACTGCCACATCGTCTGCATACAGCAGCTTTGTTGCTCTGACCCCTCCAACCTGTTTGCTGATGTAGTCCATTACCAGTATGAACAACAGTGGGCTCAGAGCAGAACCCTGGTGTACACCCACTCCCACTGGGAACCCCTCAGTGAGGCTAAACACTGTTCGTACTTGAGTCACTGGGTCCTTGTACATAGCCTGTACTAATTCTACCAATGTTTCTGGGACTTAAAACCACCGCAGTACTGCCCAGATCAGCTTTCTTTTGACCTTGTCATATGCTTTCTCCAAGTCTAGGAAAGCCCAGTTTGACTCTTTCCTCTTCTCTAGTTTCTTCTCAAGTATCTGTCTCAATGCAAACATTGGGTCAATTGTGCTGCATCCTGATCTGAATCCGAACTGTTCATCTCCCATCTTACATTCTACTATTCTGCGTATCCGTTTATCAATCACACCCTCCAGAACTTTCATGCAATGTGGTAGGAGTTTGATGCCTCTGTACTGTCCACAGTTGTGGATATCCCCTTTGTTCTTGTACACTGGCATGAGTATGCTTATTCTCCAGTCATCTGGGATACACCTTTCTCTCCACACTGCAATTAGTACCCTCAGGAGCCATTTCTCCCCTAGCTCACCCAGCATCTTTATCATATCTGCTGTGACCTCATCTGAGCCTGCTGCTTTCCCTGACTTCATTTTCCTTAGTGCTGCTCTTACTTCTTCTAAGCTGGGCTCCTCTTCTACTCTCATTGTAGGCTGTTTCTGGGGCAGTACTGCTTCTGTGGGGTTTTCTTCATTCAGAAGCTGCTGGAAATGCTCCTTCCATCTGCCTTTGATGTCCTGTGGGCTGGTAAGCAGGTTGTTGCTGGAATCCCTTATGAAGGGTGTCTGACTATCTTCTTTATCTTTCTGTCTTTGCCTTGCAACCTGGTATAGTTTCTTTGTGCCCCTTACTGAGTCACTTTCCAGAAGCTGATAGAGTGCCTCTGATGCCCTATTCTTTGCTATTGCATCTTCTTTCTTAGTTTATTTGTTAGCCAACCAGTAGTCCTTCTTGGCTTGGTCAGTCTTTTCAATCTCCCACTTTTTCCTGCACTCCTTCTTTCTTTTGATTACTTCCTGCACTTCTGCATTCCACCACCAGCTTTCCTTATGTACCTTATTTCCATACCTGGCTCGGCCACATATCTTTTCTGTAGTCCTAACACATGCTGTTTTTAGGCGCTGCCACTCTTCTTCAACTCCACCTATTTCCTCCTCTTCTTGGGGTGCTAGAGCCCTGAGTAATTCCTTGAACTGCTGTACTTTCTCTCCAGTCAACTTCCAGGTTTTCAGCCTGGTCTCTGCAGCTGATTGCGGCAACTACTGGTTTATGCTGTGAACTGACTGTTTCACTGGGGATGACTTTGCAATCATGGATTCTACCCCAGTGCCTTTTCCTTACTAGGAGGAAGTCTACCTGAGTTGCATGTTGGCTACTCTTGTATGTGATCTTGTGACTGTCTCTCTTTCTGAACCATGTGTTGGCTATTATCAAGCCATTTGCCAGACAGAAGTCTAGAATGTCTTCTCCTTCTTTATTCCTATTGCTCCACCCATGTGGACCCAGGCAGTCCTCATATCCTGTTCTGTCTGTCCCGATATGTGCATTTAAGTCACCCATTATCAACACCAATTCATGTTGTCCTGCTTTATCTAGTAGGTCCTGCAACTGCTGTCTGAATACACTCTTTTCCTCACTATCACAACCCTGCTGTGGGGCATAGGCTGATATTATGAATACTGCCCTATCATTACACTGGAGTCTGATTGCCATGAGTCTGTCATTAATTCTGATGATATCCCTCACTGACTTCTGAAGCCTCTGTCTCATCACAATTCCTACACAATTTCTAGCCTGTCCACCACCTAAGTAGTAGAGTCTGGATCCCAAGCCAAGTGGCTTTGTTGCACTGCCCTTCCATCTCGTCTCTTGGATACATAGGATGTCCAGCCTCCACCGTATCATCATGTCTAGCTACTGGCTACAATGAACCATATAGTAGTACACAGCTACTGGCTACAATGAACCGTACAGCAGTACGCAGCTACAGGCTAATATGAACCATACAGGAGTACACAGCTACTGGCTACAATGAACCATACAGCAGTACACAGCTACTGGCTACAATGAACCATACAGTAGTACACAGCTAGAGGCTACAGTGAACCATACAGTAGTACACAGCTACTGGCTACAATGAACCATACAGTGGTACACAGCTACTGGCTACAATGAACCATATAGTAGTCCGCAGCTACAGGCTACAATGAACCATACAGTAGTCCGCAGCTACAGGCTACAATGAACCATACAGTAGTACATAGCTACTGGCTACAATGAACCATACAGTAGTACACAGCTACAGGCTACAATGAACCATACAGTAGCATGCAGCTACAGGCTACAACAAACCATACAATAGTACACAGCTACTGGCTACAATGAACCATACTGTAGTACACAGCTACTGGCTACAATGAACCATACAGCAGTACACAGCTACAGGCTACAACGAACCATACAGTAGTACAGAGCTACTGGCTACAATGAATCATACAGTAGTACACAGGTACTGGCTACAATGAACCATACAGCAGTACACAGCTACAGGCTACAACGAACCATACAGTAGTACACAGCTACTGGCTACAATGAACCATACAGTAGTACACAGCTACTGGCTACAGTGAGCCATACAGTAGTACACAGCTACTGGCTACAATGAACCATGTAGTAGTACACAGCTACTGGCTACAATGAACCATACAGCAGTGCGCAGCTACAGGCTAATATGTGCCATACAGGAGTACACAGCTACTGGCTACAATGAACCATACAGTAGTACACAGCTACAGGCTACAGTGAACCATACAGTAGTACACAGCTACAAGCTACAATGAACCATACAGTAGTACACAGCTACTGGCTACAGTGAACCATACAGTAGTACACAGCTACTGGCTACAATGAACCATATAGTAATCTACAGCTACAGGCTACAATGAACCATACAGTAGTACATAGCTACTGGGTACAGTGAACCATACAGTAGTACACAGCTACTGGCTACAATGAACCATACAGCAGTGCGCAGCTACAGGCTAATATGAGCCATACAGGAGTACACAGCTACTGGCTACAATGAACCATACAGTGGTACACAGCTACTGGCTACAATGAACCATACAGTAGTACACAGCTACAGGCTACAGTGAACCATACAGTAGTACACAGCTACAAGCTACAAAGAACCATACAGTAGTACACAGCTACTGGCTACAGTGAACCATACAGTAGTACACAGCTACAGACTACAACGAACCATACAGCAGTACACAGCTACTGGCTACAATGAACCATACTGTAGTACACAGCTACTGGCTACAATGAACCATACAGTAATGCACAGCTACTGGCTACAATGAACCATACAGTAGTACACAGCTACTGACTACAATGAACCATACAATAGTACACAGCTACTGACTACAATGAACCATACAATAGTACACAGCTACTGGCTACAATGAACCATACAGTAGAACACAGCTACAGGCTACAATAAACCATACAGTAGTTAGTACACAGCTGCTGGCTACAATGAACCATACAGTAGTACGCAGCTACTGGCTACAATGAACCATACAGTGATACGCAGCTACAGGCTAAAATGAACCATACAGTAGTACACAGCTACCGGCTACAGTGAACCATACAGTAATACGCAGCTACAGGCTACAATGAACCATACAATAGTACACAACTACTGGCTACAATGAACCATACAGTTGTATGCAGCTACAGGCTACAATGAACCATACAGTAGTATGCAACTACAGGCTACAATGAACCATACAGTAGTACACAGCTACAGGCTACAATGAACCATACAGTAGTACACAGCTACTGGCTACAGTGAGCCATACAGTAGTACACAGCTACTGGCTACAATGAACCATACAGCAATACGCAGCTATAGGCTAATATGAACCATACAGGAGTACACAGCTACTGGCTACAATGAACCATACAGTAGTACACAGCTACTGGCTACAATGAACCATACAGTAGTACACAGCTACAGGCTACAGTGAACCATACAGTAGTACACAGCTACAAGCTACAATCAACCATACAGTAGTACACAGCTACTGGCTACAGTGAACCATACAGTAGTACACAGCTACTGGCTACAATGAACCATATAGAGGTCCGCAGCTACAGGCTACAATGAACCATACAGTAGTGCATAGCTACTGGGTACAGTGAACCATACAGTAGTACACAGCTATAGGCTACAATGAACCATACAGTAGTATGCAGCTACAGGCTACAATGAATCATACAATAGTACACAGCTACTGGCTACAATGAACCATACAGTAGTACACAGCTACAGACTACAATGAACCATACAGCAGTACACAGCTACTGGCTACAATGAACCATACTGTAGTACGCAGCTACTGGCTACAATGAACCATACAGTAATGCACAGCTACTGGCTACAATGAACCATACAGTAGTACACAGCTACTGACTACAATGAACCATACAATAGTACACAGCTACTGGCTACAATGAACCATACAGTAGAACACAGCTACAGGCTACAATAAACCATACAGTAGTTAGTACACAGCTGCTGGCTACAATGAAACATACAGTAGTACACAGCTACTGGCTACAGTGAACCATACAATAAGAAATAAAAGCGCAGTAACTGAGAGATACCATGCAGCCATTAGTACACACATGCTGAGTGCACACACAGAAAAAACACAGAGGAGTGCTAAAGTGCTTTTATACAAAGACATTACTTAAGAAAGGTAAGCAATTGCTTTTTTACATAATGATATTTTATAATAGCAATAATCCTCTCCTGGATGTGAGTATCACAGGATTTACCCACAGTTGTTGGCTTTTTTGAGCACTCAAGCTTCACCCTCGTGATTAACCACAAAACCATGGCTAAATCCTATGACACCCAAACCAAATCATGGGTTATTGCTAAACTACCCCAAGGAAACAATGCTGATGTTCACTTTCTGACATTTTATTTTGACTGTAGTTCTGAAGGTACACTTTGGTAGCCTTATTGGTATACCAGATTACCTTTATCAAACACTGTCCCAAATTGCATCACATCTGGCCTAATGCTTCCTCATGAAGATCTGGCATCAGAGTTGGATCATGGTCAAATGGGGTCCTAGGCCCTACACAGCCATTCCAATGTCCCATTACTTGACTCTCTCCCCAATTATCATAAAGCTTTTCAAACCTGTCAGTGTACATACTGTTTTCTTTACTTTTACAATGGTTACAGAGATTTGGATTTAATTTAAAACTAATTTCAAATTTTAGAGCACAAACACTGTAGGCCATTTGTTAAGCAAACAGTCACACATTGAAAACAGACTTGGCATGAGCAACAGTAATTTTTTTTTTCTCTTGAAACTCACATTCATTGAAAAAAATGCATCTGGGCCAGTGATGTCTTTTCAAACCATTGGCCTCTTGCTCACATTTTAGGACCATACGTACATGCATGCATTCTTTGATTCACCTTCCTGGTTGTTTTAAATTAT
The DNA here is from genome assembly GCF_019279795.1 of Protopterus annectens. Taxonomy (NCBI): domain Eukaryota; kingdom Metazoa; phylum Chordata; order Ceratodontiformes; family Protopteridae; genus Protopterus; species Protopterus annectens. Next base: position 1,267,926,518 of record NC_056741.1, on the reverse strand, counting down.
ATTTTTGTTTAATACAGCAGCATTTATTAGTGTATTTTAAATTAGTGGTTTTGAACGTTTTTCCAGTAAGAAGTGAAACAAAATGTATGAAGCAGTAATTACAAAAGTACCCATTTCAGAACTTTTCAACCATTAAACGCCACTCGAACTGCTGTCTTTATAATACAAATGCACAGTAGTCATGCAAAGTCAGGCTAATGCATTTTTAACATTATCAGCTCAGCAGGGGCAGTCATTTTTATCTACAGACATCCCTCAAACCCAGCAATTATAACTACACTGTGGACTGCATCCTCTTCAAAAATGAATCATATTTCAAATTTGTTTCACAAAAACACACAGTAGCTAAAGTATTCCTACTTAATTTATACACACATACACATATCTGTGCACACTAGTCCTGCAAAGCCAGATTAAAATCTGTTTAAAAATGATCAGATAAGAACATAAGGTACTCTCATCCACAGAGAGACCCCCCCCTCCACATCAGCAGTAGTTATAGCCTCTTTGTTAATGGTGTGCACCCCTTATTGTCACGAAGAAACAAAATGCATGTACTTATTGGTAGCTTTGGGTGAACTACATGAAATTGTATAAAGATCACTAACATCATACCGTAAGATCCAGCCAGGTGTAGCACAGTTTAAATAGAACAGTATTTATGAGAGCATAAGAAATACTAATCACCTGATGACATATGCTAAATCAATATGCACAATCTCTGCAGAAGTAAATCATCTAAATAATTCCACATTAAAGACATCTATTACTAATGCAGATGTTGCTGCTGGTAAACAACTTTGCATCATCTACAAATGTTGTGCCTGCTGCCCTTGAAGAATAAGTTGTTTATGTTGCATTAAAAATTCTGAGCTGGTGATATTGCCATAACATTTCCTGAAATAGGTAAGCTATGCAATAGTAGGTGTCTGGCAAATGACAACAGGTTCATAGTTAGTCATGCAGTGCAGGAGACTATTAAGGAGCCTAGCCCAAACTCCCAGCTGTTCCAAAACATAGTCTGGTTAACTTTCTTGCTCAAAATCACATTGTAATTAAATGAAGGTGCAAAGATTCAAACCCTGCACCTTTGCCACAGGAAGCAGCTACTTAATGAGTTAGAGTTTTAGTCCTCTGCTCTAACTGCCAGAGTAACACAGTTTTTAACTAAATGCAGAGATCATTTACAATCCAGTCTTGTAGAGAAGACAGTATCATAGTAATATGCCACAATGACTACATAATGGATGCCAAAGATCTGATTAGTTGCTAGAGGCTGTAATGCAGGTACTGCAAACATTTATTACTAAAATGCAACATGGTTAGACTATATTACACAATCCAGGTCAATTAATTAATTCTTTACTACAATCAATAATGCAAAACAATTACAGACAATATAAATGCTGCTTAATCTTTTGTTAAACAACCCACAAGTTATACAAAAATCAGAAATATTAGAGCATATAACTTACTGTTTATTTGGGGGGGTTACATGTTTGCAGGACACCTATATCTAATTTTTGACCTCCTTATGTCTTCTTTGTATTAAATAATAGTTATCCCTTCTGACATCAATCAGTACAGGTCTGAGCTACCAGAATGACTAATAATGTCATATTGTTGCAGCATACACCTTCAGAGTCAACAGAGCCGGATTGCGGACAAATGAGACCCTATGCATGGTAATGATTCAGGCCACTGCCAGCCATACCAATAGGTTCATACGTAAGTACTAGACTAGCTGCCCTTGCAGGCCATTTTAGGCTTAAGCCAGTTTCCCCTTTTGTTCTCAAAACAACCAATCCCATTTGGTTATAGATTAGTCTTACTCATCCCATAGTCAATATTTATATATTTTCCATAATGAGAATATCAAGGATCAAACCATAGATAATTTGAGAGATTCATGCAGGGGATAAAACATTTAGGAATTGCATCTGTCCATTAATAGTGCAGGGGACAGTCATGAGGTACATTTTCTGTTTCCTATTCATAGATCTAAGTTGCACTTGAAAATGGACAGAGATGAACTTTGTTTTACGTGGACTGGGAGTCTGTGCCATAGAGCGGTATCCTCTGCGAAATACAAGACATCTGATTATGTGACTGTCTTTCGCCCAGTTGCCATAAACACGGTTCAAACCTGTCGGTGTTCATACTATTTTCTTTACTTTTACAATTACTACAGCTATTTGGATTTCATTTAAAACTCATTTCAAAATTTACACAAAAAAATGGATTTCATTTAAAATTCATTTGAACTTTTACAGAAAAAAAAACACTGAACAGTTTTCTAAACAAAATAAACCACTTTCACGTTGCAAACAGACAGCATGAAAAACTGTATATTTCTCTTCTCTTGGAGCACACATTTAGTGAAAATGCATCTGGCAGCCCATTAAACTACAAGAAACATGCTGGGATTCATACTCAAATAGCATATAGCAATGTTTTCATTAATGTTTATGTGAAGAAGGTGCAAGAATTCAAAAGAGAAATGCATAACACATCCAATCAAACACTGCAAAACCCCTAGGATAGCCAACTGGACAAAAATGTCACGTAAGACAAAAGAAGGCTAAGGGAATCAAACATATACTACAGGAAGTGGCTTTTTAGCAGCTCGTATCCTCACTTATCTGCACTAAGTACTAGACAAATTGTTGATATCCAAACATAGTGCATTTCACACCTGTGTGCCAGCAAAAAACAAACTGAATTTTAAATGTATTCATAGTTATTCCTTCCTTTACAACTTAACTACCCTTGTTCATAGGCACTTCTTACTAGGCTTACAGTCTGGGGGACCACTGAGGAGCCAAGCCAAAATTTCCAGTTGCCATAAATCACTGTATGGTTAAGTGACTTGCTCAAGGACAGGGGATGAATATAAGGCAAAACTGGAGACAAATAAATGCGAACTACTCTAAATCATTTAAAGTTATCAGAACAACAGGTTTTGCATCAACGTGCATTTTATGAACCACAAATTGTGAAACTCTGACTGACATTGACTAATTGTGATTCTCAGGAATTTAGTAAAGGTGAAAAAAATCATCTAATGCATGTCTATCAGTTTGCATGGAGGATTAATGCTCTTGGCTTCTGTAGCCAAAACACAGGGTTTGAATCTAAGCAAGTAACTTAACAGCCTTCTCATACTGTGGCATTACATGTGCACATACACATGCACATACTTACAGTTATTTTGTAACATATTGGCTTACCTCTCCTGTAGCGTAGCTCATACCTGCTCAAGTTTCATTCTACTGCAGCTTGTTTTCCTACTGCATTCTGGTTTCTGTTTTGTATGTTGTCCTAATGCTGTCAAATAAACATAAAAAAGGAAGAAATTATGTTTCTTCTGTAGTTCTGTGCAATGTTATCCCTTAGTAAGTGCACCTGCCCCTTTGCTGCAAGATTAAATCTCACTCAATTTAAGTAATTTGTTCTGTGTGATTGTTTGCTTGCTCCTCATTGGCTGCTGAAACTGCTACACAAGCAGGAAGGAAGTAAGCACCACCAGTCACTGTTCAGACACTTATTTATTTTTAATTTAACTTTGTATGGCCAGGCCCCTCAACCAGCACTTGTCTGTAGTCAGCTGCCTAGGTCACCTAATACTGGATTCATTCCTATCTGATATCACTGTATTATTATTTAGAAAAAAAAAATTTATTTAAGTTTTGAAGTATTTAAGTTTTGAAGTTTGATGACCAAGGAAGTCCACTGGGTCATAAAGAGCCCACTTTCAGTGGAGGCCCGGAGAGAAAAGCTCCAAATATTGCAAGTTACACATTACATGTTACAAAAGAATAACAAAGATTTGTACAGAGCAATTAAAACATTTACAGAAATATAATACATTATGTAATAAGCTTTTAGTGAGTTAACATTTAAACAGAAGGTTACTAGACCTTTTGGAGGTTGGGTAAACTGAACATTTGCAGAAAAAGACATTTTTTGTCAAATAAGCTCTTTGTAAGTAAACATTAAACAAGTAGCTACTAGCCCTTTGCAGGTTAGGTGGACCATTTTGCATGGAGAGAGCACAAGAAAATTGGACTATGGAAAGTCTAGTGCATTAGATAGCAGAGAGAAAATCAGTCCCTAGTAGGGCGAGACTGTTTTAGGTTGAGATGAAGCAACAGAATTGGTAAATGGTAATGATTTCAGTGCAGGGTAGAAAGAGATGGGGTGGAGAGGGGTTTATGTTGACGTAACATGGGCATTCCCATTTGACTGATAGATGAGAGAACAGCTGAGATTTGAAATTGGTATGGTTTGGAAGGTTGCAAAGGTGGGGGGGGGGTCCACAGCTTGGCTAAGGAGTAGGACAATAGTAGGTGGCCAGGAGGTCATGCTGGTTTGTGGACCTGAAGGAGATTTTGGTTTGTGGATCTGAGCTGGCGGTTGGGTATATAGGGTTTTAAGGATGTAGTGAGAGATGACCATTTTGTGGGTTTAAAGATGAGCTTGTGGGCAATGATGAGTTGTAGGTAACTGAGGTAGTTGGGGAGTTCAAGCCAACTGAGAGTGCAGAGGGAGTGGCAGTGGTGGGATGAGTTTTTTGAATTGGTTGCAAATTTGCAGATCTTGTGGTAGCAGGATTCAAGTTTGGATCATAAGCCGAGGTGGAGATTTGTGAACAGAGGGGCACCATACATCAGGGAGGGGAGCAGGAAGGTGGATGCCAGGGTTTGACGGGTAGAGGGGCTAAGGAAGCAGTTGTGTCTGTAGAGGAGACCTATCCTTTGGTGGATTTTTTTTATTGCAGAGTGGATGTGGGTATCAAATTTATGTTCATCATCAATGATGATGCCAAGAAGCTTGGTGGTGGGAACTATTTCAAGGGGGGTGTTGTTCTGGCTCTGTGTGGTGAATGAGGTTTTATCAATAGTTTTTGGTAGGGGAAAAGATCATTAGTTTGGTTTTATTTGCATTTAGAGCTAAGTGGATGGACTGCATCCAGGTTTTGGTTGTGGAGAAGGCTAATTGGGTTTTTGCAAGGCAAAAATGCCCTGGAAAATCCTCTGGCAGTTCTAATCATGACCACTATCTTCCTGGATAAAGATATGATGGTTAAGCATCCTTTTGCAGTTGCTGTCAAACATGCAACTCAGTACAGCTGAAGTAATTTTCTACATTGAGAATATTAGATATCTCCTACCAGTTGCAAAGCAAGTAAGGGACAGACACAGTTTAAGCTGTCAGAGTTCTTAACCAATCACGGACAAATCTCAACAAAATCAGGAACAAATCTAGAAATAATCAAGGACAATCAAGGTCACTTTTAAAATATTAGTACTATTAACTTGAGACATTGAGAGAAAAAGAGAATGTATTTATTTATTTTATTTTACATTTGTTGACCAGGATAGTCTGACTGGATACACGTCCATTTTCAGCAAAAGCCCGGGGAGAAAAGCTCCACCTAACAAAACAGTACAGAGACAGTAAATACATAACTAAGTTTTAAACACAGGAAACATATCAAGATATTAATGATAAAAGCAGATAACATCTTTCAATATGTACAGACATACATATGTAATGAGGCATGGGTAGATTGCTAAACAGCAGATTGGGAAGTAATACATATTTTAGTGGAATGTGAATTAATATATATATTCTGAATTAAGAGAAGTCTAAAACTTTAATTATTGTTATTATTAAGTGTAATTCACCATCTTTACTCCAAAAGTATCAGATTTAGGAAGGATTAAGAGGGACAGGGCTAAAATTTGAGTCAAAATCAGAGATGCCCCTGAAAATCAGGGACAGCTGAAAGGTATGTACGCTGTGAATCAGAAAACAAGAACCAGGAAGCACAGCTAATGAATTATGCATAGGACAAACTATGCAGATGTTTGTTTGTTTTAAGTTACTAGGTTATGGGGTGCTCTTTTTTTGAGGATTTTCATTAAAAACAGTTGTAAAATGTGACACAGGTTCAAATGGAGATAACAAGAAACAACTATATAAAGGATCAACCTGCTGAACATTAGTGGTTGCATATAACACACAAGCTAGGAATAGACATTCAAAAAAGCTGTTGTGTATATAATAGGTGGTAATAATAAATTCATATCAGAATAGCTATACTAAACATATATTTTTGGAACATGAATAACCTTGCAAGTGTAGACAAAAAGGTAAGTGCATTGAATTATATTAAGAAATGTGGAGTACAAATAGCAATGCTACAGGAGATGCATTTAGAAATAACTGAGCATGTGAATTTGTTAAGAAAAAATTCAGGAAGGATATTCAGCAGAATATTTTGGACAAAGGAAAAGGGGTGTACTCATATTGTTAGAGAAGCTCCAATAGTAATAGAGGAGGAAAAAAAGATAGTAATAGTAGATTTGTGGTAGTAAAGGGCTACTGGCAAGGAAAGAGGATTATACCTAGCATCTATTTATAGTCCACCTAAAACTATTATTATGGAGCTTAACAACATTTTGGAAGAAACAATCAACTTTCCAGCAGGGAATATTACTTATAGGTGGTGAATGGAACTTGATTTGCAACAGGGAGGATGTACCTGGAGGAAGTAAAAGGGAAAATATAACAAAATAGGGTAGATTTCTGAAGAAATTTATGAAAATATTTGGTATGGAACTCGTGAATTAAGTAGTAGGAACTTGGAGGTAATCTGCATATTATTCCCTAAAGTACAATAACTGGCCTAGAGTAGACAGAAGTGATATTTCATAGGAACATGTGCATTTATTTGAAAGGTTCAACACACATTCTGTAACTATTTTAGATGATGCACCAATAAGAAGTAAACATGAGACACTGGAACTTTGCCACCTTCCTGATAAAAAGAGAGGAATTTAAGGGATGGGTAGTGGAAACTATTTGGGAATTATATGTGAAGAGAAAATTTTCTTCAGAAGTTATAGCTAGTGGGTGGCATAAACCAGAAGTGGAATTTAAAAATAGAGTAGAAATATAAAGTAACAATAATTATTTAGAGGTGCTAACAAATCTTAAAGTGTCACAGAATAAGGGGAATCTCACAGAACAAGAAGAGGCACAACTGCAAAGTATCAAAGAGAAAACAAGGGAGTATCTGGATAATATGCATGAGTTTAGAAAGTCTACTGTTAAGCAACTGTTTTTGATAATAACACCAGAGTACAAACCCTCTTAGGCACAACAACTTAGGCAACAAAGAGTAGAATGGACTGTTGCCAAACTTAGGGAGCCTATTACAAGAAAAATAACCAGAGATCCTGTAGATGAATTAGACAAATTTTGGAAATTTATGAAAATTTATATTAATCAGAGGAATGTGGAAATCAAGAAAAAGCACAAATGGAAATATTATGGCAGACTTACGGATGCCAATGTTAGAGGTAGATGAGGCTCAATAATTAACATTTAAGACAAGAGATGAGATAAAAACAGTGATATATAATCAACCTGCAGAAAAGTCTCCAGGAATACATGGCATTCCTGTGGAAGTTTGGAAGCTAGAAGGGAAGAAAGTGATAAAGATCTGGAAGGTTTCATTTAATAGGATTTTAAAAGAATGGGAAGCATTAACATCCTGGAAGAGAGTTGTGATGGCTTTAATACCTAAAGATGGTAAAGACCCATCAGACCCAACTTAATATAGGCCCATTTCAATTTTAAATCATGACTATAAAGTACTTATGTCTATAATAGCTAAAAGAATAGCAAATATGTTGCCAAAATTGATAGAAATGGATCAGTTTGGTTTTGTGGAGGGGAGGCAAACATTTGACAACTTTAATAGAACAAAGATGGTCCAGAGGGAAGTAAAATATAAGATAATAGTGCTGTTGCTGATGGGTTTTGATGCTGAGAAAGCATGCAACAGAGTAAGCTGGGATTTTATTAGAAGGGCAATGGAAGCATTTGCATTCCCTTATACAATATTAAAGTTAATTGGGGGTTATATGAGGGATCAGAGGCAAAAATTAAAGTGGGAGGTTTCCCCTCTTATTAGTTGTGTCTGAACAGAGGAACTAGGCAGGGGTGTCCTACTTCCTCTTTGTTCTTTGCTTTATTAGAGCCATTGTCAATGAAAATAAGGGACTCAGAAATTCAAGGATATAATTGGTATGATAATCAAGAAAAGTTGGCTTTATTTACAGACAATATTATTTTGTACCTGATAAAACCAGAAAAGGACATCTCAGCATTGTGGAACATTCTGAGACAGTTTCAATATGTTTCAGGATATAAAATGAATGAAAACAAAACAAAGGCTAGAACTATAAAATATGTACCCCCACAAGAATTAGTTCAGCAATATCCATATTTATGGAGATATGATAAAATAAAATATTTAGGAGTACAGGTTAAAAAGGATTATGTTATGGTAGTTAAGGGTATGTGTGAAAAGACTAAAGAAAAGATAATACAAAAAAAAACGAGAACTTGAAAGCTCGTGTTTATGGATATGGATAGCAAGATACAAGCAGTGAAAATGTTTTTAGTCCCTTTAGTTTTATATACAGGTCAGGCATATTTTTATCAGCCAGAAGAGAGTAATTCATAAAGAGTTGAAGGATTTTATCTGTGAAGGTAAGAGGGCAACGGTTAATTGGGATAGGTTGATCTTTCCAATAGAACTAGTGGTTTAGAATTGCCTGATTTTAAGGGATATTTTTAAAGGTAAACAATTAAGGCTCATATACATAACACAAGCAAAAAGCTATAATTCAAAGTGGAAAGGGAAGATGATGAAGCAGGGGGAAATTCAAGAAATAAGGAAGGAGTGGGATTTTGGAAGCATATTCTTAAGGAAAACAACAGCCATACAGAATATGGAAGAGATGATAAGTCAGCAAGCAAAGGAGAGTAGTATTGCTGAAACTGAATTCATCCTCAAGCCCTGGTGAGTACCTTCATGAGGTGGACCCTGTTTTTCACAAAATCTCACCAAGATGACACTGATATATAGACTGTATTTTATATAATATATATCATGTACAGAAGTAGGTCAAAAATTTAAAAAGATAGCTGGGTGCACAAGACCCAGGATAAAAAAAGTACCCAATCCTGATAGGTGCACTGGTGCCAGGAATGGAAAAAATGACAGTGTAGAATCCTCAAAATATGGAAACATTCCTACAATGGGGCTAGGCCAGGCCCAGGGGAGGATGGCCCCCTGTTGTAGAAGGAAGTAGCAGTCCATAAAAATCACAAAAACAGATAGGCCAAAGAAGAGCCATAAAGATGACAGAGTGGACTGTTGAGGATAAGAAATAAATTATGTATTGTTACTATTATGCAAAAAGCCTAGAATTTCTAGATCTAGATACAAGATATACAAAAAGATTAAGAGAGGAATTAGAGGAAAGAAAAATACTTCCACAAGAAAAACTGTCAGAAGCCTCAAAGAAAAATGTATGTTAATAAAACAGATTTGTCAAAAACATTATATAGACCAAGAAACTTTAATCTTTTTTGAGAAAGAAGCATCCGAGAAAGTGCAAAAATATAAACAACAAAACCTAGAGATGTTTGAAAAGTATAAAAAAAATACGGACATGGGAAAGAAAGAGAGATTTGATATGGTGTAATATTTATGCAAAGTTGAAAGCCAAATTAATCAATACAAAAAAGACAGCCCTGAAGATATTTGAAGAGAAATATAGGCAAAGGCATCCAGATATGAAAAGTTTCACAATAAAGAAAATAATATCACAAAGATGGAACGTAGAAAAGAAGATTAATAAAACTGAAGTTAAAAAAATAGAAGTTGAGGCGGAGTGTCTGCGAAGTGAAGGATTCAGTGTAGAATGCCTAACATGGGTTACATCACAGCATAATGGAATGAGTCCCCAAAGTAAGGAGAAACAAAAAGATCAGGAAACATCTGAAGAAGAAATATGGACATGAGAAAGAAAAAGAGACTTAATATGGTGTAATAGTTATGCAAAGGAGAAAGGAAAACTAATATATACAAAAAGAGCAGCACCAAAGATATTTGAAGAGAAATACAGACAAAGGAATCCAGACATGGAAAACTTTACAATACAAAAACTAAGAAGACAAAGAGGAAAAGTAGAAAAGGTGATCAGTAATGGAGACGTTAAAGAAATAGAAACTGTGGTTATGGAGTACCTGTGAAGTGAAGGATTTGGTGTAGAAAATCTAACTCAAAAAGCACCACAATAGAATAGAGCAAAAGACATCCAAATTAAAGAGAAATCAGTGGAACGGGGAGCAACCAGTCAGTTGCCATATGAAGATATTTTGGAGTCTTCCACAGGAAACCAGTATAAATGTTCACTTGAAACTGGACAGCAAGGGAAGGAAAAAGAAACTGTGGCAACTCTGGAGTGGTCAATGTTGAGAAGTGATAGGCCAGTGTGTCCCCATATGACAGAACAATGGATGACACTGGATGAAATTTGAGAATGTGCCACAGGAATATGCTATACAACTCTCTACAGAATGCCTGCAGAAAATGGAGTACAAAAAAATGCATCCTCAGTTTAGAAGAAAATGAGCTAAGAGAAGAGTTGCTTGATTTAATAGAGATAGATATATTAAGATCAATGAAAGAACTAGACTGAAGAACTTATTAAGAATATTTTAAAATACTTAATTAGTCCTGAAAACAGCATTAACATCTAGGAACAAAATTCAAGCTATAAAGCAATTTGCTCTTCCTGTCCTAACTTACAGCTTTGGAGTGAGTGACTGGCCCCAAAATGTGTTAGATAAATTAGATAGGAAACAAGAAGGATGCTTCATGCTCACTAAATGATTTATAAAAATCACTGCACACCAAGATTATATATTCCCCGTTCTGAAGGAGGTATAGGCCTCCTTGAAATTGATTACATGTATAGATCTGCAATCATGGGACTGCACACATATCTGCTGACCTCACAAGACCCAAATGTAATGAAAGAAAGGAGGAGACTAAATCAAAGATGGCTTTCCTGCTTAGTCTAGCAGAAACATATTGACATCAAGCAGGAATGGAAATCAAACCAGAAGTAAATAAAAATCAGGCAGCAACTAAATGTGACAAAAAAAAAAGAAAGAATATGAGGCGAAGGATCAGATGAGAAGGCAAGAAATGTGGAACATGCATAAATATAGTTGCAAGTATAGAAAACTTCTGGAAGAACCTCATGTTGATCAAGATCGACTGCAGGAATAGTTAAGGAGAGGCGAATTCAAACCAAGAGATGAAACATTAATATTGACGGCCCAAGATAGTGGGATATGCACACGTTGGTTTACAAAGTCCATTGAACATGTGGGAGAAACAGACAAATGTAGATTTTGTAAAACAGAATTGGAAACAGTCAGACACCTCATTACTGGTTGTGACATACTAATGGCAGAAGGACTATATACTGAAAGGCATAATAATGTGGCATGACTGTTGCACTGGGGATTGTGTAAACATTATGGTACTGAAGTGGCTGAAAAACAGTAGAAACATGAGCCACAAAGCATCATAGAAAATGAAGTCTACATCACATGGGATCACCCATTACCAACAGTCCAAAAGGCAGATGGAGAAAACCAGATATAGTGGTCCATGAAAAGAAGACAAAAGTAGCATTGATCATTGAAATCACTACACTCAGTGACTACAGTGTATTGCGTACAGAGACACAAAGTCATAAAAATATCAGAATTTGCAGGCAGAAACGAGAGCAATGTGGAAAAAAGATACCCAGACAGTTCCGATAGTAGTAGGACCAACAGGTCTTATAAAAAAGAATCTACAATTGTATTTAGATATGTTACCAATACATGTAACTCCAGATGAATTGCAGAAGGAGTCATTACTGGGCACATTATGGGTGTTGCAAAGAGCACTTCTGGCTGACATCAAAGATTGAAACAATACTAATTTCATGAACTTTAATCATACTTTTACTTAGGCATGGGGTCCATTCCAGTCATGGTAATAGAAACTCAAAAGACCTTGAGAAATTAAAAAGTGAGAAACAATATTATATTCATAAAGTAGCAGAAAGTATTCTAAGAACTAAGCCAACAAAAGAATGGAGAAAGGAGATTCTGCTGATATGGGTGACTGCAATTAGGGGTACGGAGAATAGGCAAAAGGGGGCTGGAATTTACTGGAGAAAATTGTTAAAGGTACTGGGAGCAAATAGCCAGAGAAAGAAAATAATAGAATACGAAGAGGCCAGGAAAACATTTGGATTGATGGCTAGAGACGGCCTTCCCTATCAGGTATTGATATCAAAGTATAGGCAAAGAGAAAGGGATTGGGGAATTCTAAATAAAAGACTTGCTCTGGTAGAGTTTTTACTTGAATCTAGAACAGAAGATTCTGTTTGTTTTGTGTCTTTCGGCTTTTCCCAGTTAGGGGTCGCCACAGTGGAACTCCGGTCCGCTAATGATTGGCAGTTGATTTTTACGTACTGGCTTGCCAGGCCTGACGCACAACCTTCAACGAAGGTATGCCCATTCATGCATGTCTCCACGCAGAAGACGTTCTAGCTGAGAATCGAACCGTACAGCGTCTTACTGTGAGGCGACAACGCTACCGCAGCACCACCACTGCGGGATAGTGGGGCATATAAAATATTGCATGATAACTATAGGAATCAACCAGAGAAGGTTAGGCAAGATTGGGAAGAGAGATTCGAGAAGCAGTTTTACAAAGAAATAATGGGAGGGCATGTGTATGGCTCCCAAATATGCAACATAGTCTAGAAAATTTTGGATGTTTGCTTGAAAGTGTTTGCATAGGTATTTTTATATCCCAAACAGATTCCAAAGAATTTTTCCTCAGGTAGATGGCAAATGTTGGAGTTGTGTTAGGGAAGAAAGAGGTAACTGGGAACATATGTTTAGCAGTATAATGAATTCACAGATTTTAAAAATTCTCTACCGAGTACTCTGTCAGAAACATTGGGTGAGCAAATGGGTGTTACAAAGGAAAAGATTTTTTGAGCTGGGATACAGGATCTTTATTGCTAGTCATTGTAAGGCCTTGTTAAGTTTAATGCTGGTGGCTGCCAAAAAAGCAATTACTAGAAAATGTAAACCAAAGTCTAAACCAACTGTATTTGAAGTAATGAATATTGTAACAGAAATGACAGAAATAAAAGAACTAAAAGTGGGATCTTTAGAAAAGGTTAAGAGCAAATTACATAAAATGGAAATTGTAGGAACAATGCATACAGAATAATGTTTTGGAGGATGAGTGAGGTTTAAGGGAAGGCAGGATTTGAGCAATTTATGTAATGCTGGAATGATGACAATTGTATAAAAGAAAGTATGTGATGCATAATATTTGTAACTGTGAACATGTTGTTTATTTTATATGGTGGTGTATGTCTTAAGTGACAATATAGTAAATGTGTTAAAGACAAATTACGCAGATTTTCTTTGTTATTCAGTAAGTTGTTGGCTATGAAACATGCTATGGAGGCTGACTATGTGTTATTCTGTCTTTAAAGTAGATGTGCTTTAATTGAACCTCTCCTAATGTTGTAGTTTTTAGGCCTTCAAAAAGTCTTGTTTGTTTGTGAGGGGTCTTCTTCAAAAGATTGAAATCTCATAACACTGAAATTCAAAACATTGAGACCAAAACATCAAAAACCCAAAACACTGAAAACCCAAAACAACAAAAACTCAGAACACTGAAAGTATGCATCATAAACAGAAAACTACAACACACATGTAAATAACAGTTTACTATCATTTAATTGAAGTAGACTCGATCGACTCCACTTCACGCAAAACCAGAACCTCGAATGTTGGGAATTTCAAATTCCGATATTGCCGAAGTACAAATCTCACCCCTATCTCGACCCATGTTAAAGCTCATCCCTAGGTCACATCTGACATGTATTTTGACAATTCCGGAGTTCAGCATTGTGTTTTTTCGCAGATGTCGGTCGATGATATGATCATTTGACTGAGTCCATTTCAATTAAATGATAGTAAACTGTAAATAACATCCCCTCCACATATAACAACATCAAAGAAACACACTTTTTACTACATTTCTACAAAAGGGCAAGCCTCCCTGCACCCCCCATGTGGGGGGCTCTGCCCCCCCACCCTGCCATAAATTAAATATACCAACTCCTAGATCGCACTACAGTGGAAAAATGTTAATTTTCTAACCCCTCTGTAATATTATCATACAGAATGTCAACATATGAATGTGTTGCTTTCATAGTTTCATAGTTTCATAGTTTAGTACTAGGCTATCTGCCCTGGGGCATTTGTAAGCCTAATGAAATGGTGCAAAAATGCACAGAATAGATTTAGAATATTGTGCCTCTGTCTAGTAGTGACACAGTGAAGGTCCCCTTATATAATACTTACGATCTCCCATCCACTCATCAAGATTTCTGAAGAGAGTCAGTGCTCTGCCTAACATGAACTGGGATCCTGTTCCATTATGAATCTATCTGATTGGACATGGCCTTCACGTCAGGCAGAGATCACCTCTGAGCAGGCGGTATGCTACTGAATAGAGCTGGAGTTTCTTTATTCTGGCAGAATAAGACATATGTTGGATCCTCTTGGTTGCAAATGCCGGGTCTGATGAGTACAATGGCATCCTTGGATCTGTTCATGATAAGGTGTGCAAGGTTTTTCCATACTCAGTGGGAAAGGGATGACTATACATTTTTGGCATTTAGTTTATGGCACCTAGTTTGCAGTCAAACATCTGAGAAATAAATGCCGAACAAGAGGGGTCCCAGGACAGAACTTGTGACTGGCTTTGAGTCTGACATTGCTCCAGCGATTTTAACTTTATGGGTTCTGTCCTTTAGCCAGTTTGCAACCCATCTAGAGGTAGGCTGTATGGACTGCTTCCCTCATCAATGGCTCTAGTGACTGTTTTGAAAAAGTCAACCAGGTTCAAAAGGCAGGATCTGCGGTCCCCAATGTCTCTGTTTATGAGTTCCATAATGATTCTTTCCATAGCTTTCATGGAAGTTAAGTTAGTATTCTGAGACGTGCTGGGAGAAGTATGTAGGGGGAAAAGTGTTTATTTTGCCAATCTGTACATGCTTTTAGGGCATACAGGTAAATAAGTGATTTAGACATTATGTTTACATTCTGTATGGTGATCGCAATACAGTGAGGTTAGGAAATTTCCACTGTAGTGCGATCTTGGAGTTGGTATATTTAATTTTACAGGGAGTGTGGGGGGCAGAGCTCCCCAGATGGGGGGGTACAGGGGGGCTTGCTCCCCTGCAGAAATGTAGTAAAAAAGTGTGTTTGTTAGTTTGGTGTTGTTATAGGTAGATGGGATGTTATTTACATGTGCTTTGTAATTTTCAATGCAAAGTTTCAGTGTTCTGAGTTTTCATTGTTTTGGGTTTTCAGTGTTTTGGGTTTTCGATGTTATAGTCTCAGTATTTTAGGGTTCAATGTTATGACATTTCAATGTTTTGAAGTAGACTCGTTTGTGAGGTAACCCCCATATATGCACTCATTAACTTCAATATTAGATAATATTTACGGGGAGTTTTTCATTTATTTTGAATACAGTTAACTACAATGATTTGTCATACTCCAAATCTCCATAAATTACTGTATGAAAACTGTGGATCAGGAAATTAATAATGTTCAATCCAAAAAGTACTTACAGATGGACAAAGCTGATTGTATTGTCTTAAATTGCTATAAGTCAAAATTTTCTTGCTGCAGAAAGATGAGGAACTGCAGGCAAACAGGAGCTATACATTTGTGACATGTCAGAACATTTTCTTAAAATAAAGCATTTAAGAGCATTACCAAAATGTTTGAAGTTAAGGCAAATACATAATAACCAAGAAATATGCAGAGTAGATTTATCAACTGTGCATATTTTACTTCCTGCTTCAGTAGAAGTCTTGCAATTAAGGTTTATTTTCCTAGTAAAGAGGCTTCTGGAATGTTCAGAAACATGCAACCTGCCAGGGTTGCCAGACGTCCCTATTTGGGCGGGATTGTCCCGAGATCAGCAGCCTGATCCTGATTCCCGCCCTGCCATTTTAAATCCCGGCCAGCCTCCGCTTTGTTTGTTTTTTTTTTTTTTTTTTTGATTGGCCCGTATACCTGGCATACGGGCCAATCAAAAATTGCTAAACACGGAGCTTCTTGTGTTCCGCATTAAACACGAGAAGCTCTGTGTTTATTGATTTTTGATTGGCCCATATGCCGGTATACGGGCCAATCAAAAATCGCTAAACACGGAGCTACTTGTGTTGAATGCGGAACTGCAATGCATTAAACACGAGAAGCTCCGTGTTTAGTACAGAGCTACTGTTCTTTAATGTGGAACTGTGTTCCACATTAAAGACCTTTTTTTTTTTTTTTTTTCTGGTCTTCACTTGCCGTGAAAGACATTTTTTTTTTTGTCCCTACCTGGGGTGCTGGAAATCTGGCAACCCTGCCTGAGACTAAAACACAGGACCTTATCTGCTAAGACACATGCTTAACATCTGGGCTCAGTATATATATTTTCACACAAGTCAAAAGGTGCCATCACTAATTATAAAATTAGAGTAGGATATATAAAATTATACAGCATTCTGCTTCTTGGACATCAATGTTTCAAGAGCTCAGAAAGGAGTGACAAACTCAGCGAACGTGG
The DNA here is from genome assembly GCF_019279795.1 of Protopterus annectens. Taxonomy (NCBI): domain Eukaryota; kingdom Metazoa; phylum Chordata; order Ceratodontiformes; family Protopteridae; genus Protopterus; species Protopterus annectens. The sequence goes on along the minus strand of NC_056741.1, from coordinate 1,267,909,924 downwards.
AAGAAAGTAATGGCTACAAGCCCTACTATTATTGGTTATGTTGTTAATGAAAGAAATACTGTACCATGGAAAGATAAATAGCTAGAGCAAGAACTGAACTCCATGAACTGCTGAGACACAACAAAGAAATCCCAAATCTTCTCTGTACTGGAACAATCTTTACTGCGGTAAGATATTCATCTTCTTGCTCCAGTCATACTTGGATAAACTCTGAAAGAACTTTGCTGAAGGACTGCTGTAGTCCAATACCACTAGAAAAGGAATCAGAAAGTAGATATTTTTTATTTATTTTAATTGTCTTTGTTTACTGGGAAAATCAGACTAAGTAATACCCATTTTCAGTGGAGACCCAGGGAGAAAAGCTCCATTTGCTTACACTGCACTATACTAAGTTCCAGTCTAACACAAAAGTAGTTACATTTCTATTTACATTTATAAACAAATAGCAGTTACATTTAAACGTATACATTCTAAGATTTGACAGAGATGGAAGTTACTAAAGAGAAAGCACACCTGCAACTTAGTTGATTGTACAGGCAGCAGTTATGTATAAAAATTGTTTTGTCATTTCAGTAAGAGATTGAGAATATTATGTTTAAGGCGAGTATTTGGATAGTATTGTATACTGAAAAAGTTTTAACCCTGTCACAAAATATTGCACCAGGACTGCCAAATCCAAAAGGAAGATCCATTCTCAGTGAGGGAGAGTGTGCCAGACAAGGGCATTTAACCAGAGCTCCCTGCAACTACATTGGACTTCAACCTACAAGAGCAGCCAGTATCGAAATATAAGGAAGTATCTTCAGTTCTGTAGTTCTCCCAAACAGAGACTGGATAGAGAAGGCAGCATCCAGTGCAAGGAAGCGTCTTCATGTTTCGTGGCTCTCCCAAAGAGAGACTGGATAGAGAAGGCAGCATTCAGTGCAAGGAAGTATCTTCAAGTTTCGTGGCTCTCCCAAAGAGAGACTGGATAGAGAAGGCAGCATTCAGTGCAAGGAAGTATCTTCAAGTTTCGTGGGTCTCCCAAAGAGTGACTAGATAGAGAATGCAGGACTATTTCAAAGTGCTCATCCAGGGACAAAAGTCTAAACCAACTGTAATTGAAGTACTGTATATTATAAATGAGATAAAAGAACTGGAACATTGATCTTTAGAAAAGGGAAGGAACAAATTGCATAGAAAGAAATGGAAATTGTGGGAGCAATACAAGCAGAACAATGTCCAGAAGGAGGAGAAGTGAGGTTTAAGGGTAGGCAGGAATTGAGTAAATTATGTAATGTCAGACTGATGGTATCTACAAAGAAAGAAAACATATGTGATGCATAATGTATGCAAAAGGAAACAATGTTAATATTGTGTGTTTTCTTTAATGTTAATCTATGTTTGCCTATGTCTTAACTGATAATTTTAAAAGGTGTTTAAAAAATATAATAAGCAAGACTACTTAATTATGTTTATTTACATATTGAAAGAATGAGCATTACTAAAATTATCACACAAAAGGTAAAGAGCACACCAGTAAGGAATACAAATAAATATCAGAGCAGTCCATCACAGCTGTGTTGACCATTTTGTAATCAATCTAAGGAGAAGCTGACTCCTTGCAGGGTTTCTGACCTGCTAGGTGACACCTGGTATGGTGGGTGATATCTGTTGTACGTCTCTGTACAGCATTAGGCAGCTATTATTTAAATGTATTGTATAGGCTCCTTTTGTCTTTACTATTACCCTCTCCTGCAATAACAAAGCACCTAGAATGATATAAACCTCCTGCCTACTGTAATATACTTAGTATAGGAAAGTAAATATATGAATATGTTTCCAGTGGAAAAATATTTGTTACATGCCAAACATTTTGTGGTAAATATTCATTCACTGATTTCTTGGGTTAAAACAGGAAATGTTACCTATGGTGACAAAGAATTTCTCAAAGCTTAAGTGTCTATGCTGATTGAACCGGGACTATGGGAATGTTTAATATGTGCAGTTTAAATTAACTGTTAGAACATGGATTTAGTGAAGAATGTTCATTGTAATGTAAATAAATGAGTCTATTGGTATGTAGTATGAATATTTGGATAAGATATACATTGTTAATGAGATATTCACACCTCCAGGCTAGTTGCCCGACACAATGCATCTGAAATTCTCCAGGTGCATCTAACACTAGGTAAGACTGCAATCCAAATTGTAGCTTGCTACAGATCCCCCACCGTGCCCCAAGATTCTCACTACAACTTTCTAAACATACTGGAAAATATTAAGATTCAACCAAACACCCTAATACTGGGTGATTTCAACTACCCTGCCATTAACTGGGAAAACTACTTGGTACCAGCACCTTTTCCCAACGGTTCCTAGAATTCATAAATTCTAACTCCCTGGATCAACTAATCCATTGTCCTACCAGGGGCTCCAATATCCTAGACCTGGCCATTACCAACATGGGCGATAGATGCTCCACAACAGTGGTTACCCCCTCATTGGTCAGGTCTGACCATAAGCAAATCACTCTTGACATCCACATCCCACCCCCATCCCCCAGTAAGGAAACCTCTGTAAAACACTTCTCCAAAGCCAACTTCATGCTACTCAAGTCTGAAATGACAAACTTCATGACACCCATGCAGACAAGAGCTGAATGTTCGACTGCTGAATCCTACACTAAGGCACTGTACGAGCACATCCACTTGTGCATGAATCGTGCCATCCCAAATAGAACCAAGATGCTCTCCGCCAAAAAAGGAAGCCAATCTGGTGGTCCCCTGCCATAAATAAACTATACAACAGAAGAAAGAAACTGTTGCAGAAAAGAGGAAAATTCCAGGATGCAAAAAACTCCCTTACAAGCCTCAATAAGAAGCCGAGATGCCTCATAAAATCCTCCAGAGCTAGTTATGAAAATAAAATTGCCAAAGATTCCAGACAACCACAAGGCATTCTATAGTTATGTCAAGAATCTAAATGACAGTGCTCAGATATGCTCTGAGCTACAGCAGAATGGCATTAAATAGACTGATCCCAAGGATATTACTAATATCCTGGCAGATCGATTTAGTGCCAACTTCACCCCCTCTCACCCACTAAAGGGCCCATCTCAATACCAAAAACATTGCCAAATTCTGGTAATCATAGCCACACAGGTAGAAACCGCACTCTACAAAGCTAAGAACACAGCATCCATGGGACCAGATGACATCCCGGGCTGTGTACTACATGAATTACAAAATGAACTGCCACCTCACCTAAGTGTCATGTTTAATCATAGCCTCACCTCAAGCTTCATGCCCACTGAGTGGCGCACAGCTACAGTTATCTCACTCCACAAGGGGGGATCCACCTTGGATCCTGGGAACTTCCGTCCCATCAGTCTGATGAGCCTAATCTGCAAGGGCATGGAACGCATTATCATGGAACTTATAAACAAAGACATTGGCAACTTTCAAACACTGGACCCCACCCAGTTTGGGTTCATGAAGGGCTGATCTTGTCTCCTGAACCTGATTGACTTCTTCGAATCATTCCCCAGAGCTGTTGACGAGGGTAAGGCAGTCCACACAGCCTATCTGGACCTCTCCAAGGCCTTTGACACCATCCCCCACTCTGGAATCACAGATAAACTTACTAAGCTGGGCATAAATCTCTATGGCACTCAATGGGTTGCCAACTGGCTTACTGACAGAATCCAGACTGTAAAAGTTGCAGACTCCAAATCCAGCTCCAGACAAGTGACAAGTGGAGTACCTCAGGGTTCAGTCCTGGGACCGCTCTTGTTTGGCATCTACTTCTCTGAAGTACAGGCCAACACTAAGGGACTCTGGTTAACAAAGTTCGCAGATGACTGCAAACTGGGAGCCATTATTGAATCCCCAAATGATGTGGATATTCAACAAAAGGGCCTTACAGAAACAGATGATTGGTGCCAGAGCCATGGGCTCAAGCTTAATGCCAAGAAATGTATAGTTACCCCTTTGGGAAAAAACATGTACCCATAAATTATCACATAGGTAGCAGTACACTAAACACTGAAAGTGTGATAAGAGACTTAGGGACACAGGTGGACAGTGGTCTCACCTTCGATAACCACATCGCCACAACAGTCAGGAAATCCTTCTGTGTGGCACACCTCATCACTAAGGGCTTTTCATCCAGAAAAAAGGAGGTCATTGTCCCACTGCACTCATCCCTCATTAGACCCATTATAGAGTACAATGCCCCATTTGGTATGTATCTCACAAGACATCTGCAAAAGCTGGAAAGGTTGCAGAAATACCTCACTAAAAGAATCACAGGCCTAAAGCAGATGCCCTATGCTGACCATCTAAAATAATTCCAGCTATACTCTGTGGCATATCGTCTACTCAGAGGTGATCTCCGCTTAACATACAAGGCCATGTCAAACCCTAAGCTGTTGGACATGCTCCACTTAAAGAAATCCATATCCCTCAGAGACACATGCTCTAGGGATTTAAACCTTGTCATCACAATGAACAAAACATGCTGGAGGGATAGGTTCCTGACCCAGAGACTCCCCATACTCTGGAATAGACTGCCCGTACATGTCAAGCAGAGCGCCTCCTTGGCCCTCTACAAAGGGAACCTTGACGATTGGATGGGAGATAGGAAATTCACCCCAGGAATCATGTCAATTGCCCTGCTAGACAGGGGTCCAGAGAAGTAAATACTGTGGGAAGAAATATCCAGGGTATTGTTATGGCTAGGCTTGTATAAGCCATAGGGCCGATAGCCTAGCACCAGCCTATGAACCTATGAACCTATGCACACAGAGATGACTGTGGTATGTATGCAAACTACTTTAAAATTATAAATTTGGTGAAATCACAGAGATAGTCATTTTGATGAGTTATTAAATGCTGTAGGTAAAGAATTCAGCAAAAAATAAGTATTTATATTCTTTATCAAGTGCTAAACTCAGTATTTAAGAAAAGATAAATCATGATTTCCTATATGAAATGGGCAATAGCACTCATCATGATAAAAAACAGGAAATTAGTAGAGGTCCAGTCAGTTATTTTGGGTTGGTCTTTGCAGAAGTATGGAAACAAAAGTAGTTTAAATAATATGACTCTGTCACTACAGAATTAAAGGCTATGTGTTTTAATGGTTGAAAATGATCTTGTTAAAATACCAATTAGTAAAATTATGAAAAATATACAGAATTTAATTCATATTGTTAAGTATTTAAACAGAAAACAAACAGATAACACTCAGTGATGCTTCTGCAAAGTGAAGACATTTTCCCCGGTTGCTCTACTTTGCTCATGTGTGTGTGTGTGTGTGTGTGTGTGTGTGTGTGTGTGTGTGTGTGTGTGTGTGTGTGTGTGTGTGTGTGTGTGTGTGTGTGTGTCATATAAGGTTTGGAAATGAACTTTTCTTAAATTTTGCATTTTGGTGACTGTGAACACTGTTGATCTATAATTCTGGGAAGAAAGTCAAAAAGTAGCCTGAAAAAGCAGTAACCTTGTTGAAGTTGTCCTAAATTACTGCAGATGACATGGTAGGTGGTATTAATGAGGTGCTGCCTTTGAAAAGACTCCAAGAAGCAGTGCAGGCTGATTTGCTGGACAGTGTGCAGTGGTTATGGGAAAAAAATGGATCATTACCAGGCATACCTCTCAACCGTACAGATTTTCGCACAATGTCCAGATTTTTGCCTCATATTTTTGGTGGGTTCCTCCTAAAACCTGTAATTTTCTGGCAAATAGCTGAGGATTGAAGTCATTAAATAATGACAAACATTTGAATTTAAGACTCCACATCCTTTTCATGCTAATGCAAAACCTATTATTCTATCAACTTTCTAAGTTTGTAAGAGCAATATTTAAAATATGTCCCTATTTGTCCCCCCATCATTTTAGGCTTTGTCCAGATTTTTTACTCTACGAGGTTGAGAGGTATGCCAGGAAGGATTGAAAGATTTTTGGATCAAACCACTTAACTGCACTAATTTGATAAAAGCCATGTGACATATAGGTGAACAAATAATTTTGTCTTATATAAAACATTAAGACACACAATGTTGTCACTGATACTTGCCATCTATCACAAATGGTTTTGTAGATTAATATTGTTTTGAAATTTTGGGAAATTATTATTTGCATAATTGGATAGATCTGACCATATCACAAACAGCAGTATGCTATTCTTTCTTGTCATACATCATTGAAAGGCTCTTGAACAGGTGAAAAATTATGTTGCTAATATTTTGGCTCTATCTTGCACACTTTCAGAGATATAATGTTTTGTTTGATCTTAATACTTTTTTTGGCAAACAAAACACAGTTTTTCTTTCATAAAACTGCAATATAAAATTAGAAAAGTAGGAAAGGTCTGCCTACTAAACCTGCTGGACTTCTTTGAGAAAGTTACCAGGGCAATGGATGAGGGGAAAACTGTGCATACTGCCTACCTGGACCTGACTAAAGCATGTGACACTATACCCCAGTTGATTATAGTTAACAAACCCACTGAACTGGGTATAAACCCACTATGTAAATCACTGAACTGCCAGCTGGCTTATAGACAGAACCCAGGAAATCAAGATTAGTGATACCTCCATTAAGAGACCAGTCACCAGCGGGGTACCTCAGGGTCCATGCTGGGACCGCTCCTATTTGGCATCTACTTCTTAGAGGTAAAGAGGGGTCTTACAAGTTTACAGATGGCTGGAAATTGGGAGCTATCATAAATTCCCCCATGATACAAATATCTTACAAGAGGGTCTAACACAGAGAAATGACTGGTGTCAAAACCACGAACTGAAAATCAAAGCCAAAAATGCATTATAATACTTTTTGGGAAAACTGCCACCCAGGCTAATTACTTCATCGATAAGGCATCCCTAAGAGTTGACCTAGTAGTCAGGGATCTGGGAACATATGTTGACAGTAATCTGGCCTTTGACCAATATGTGCCCAGGGTAGTAAGAAGGATGTGCAAGCCGAGGCGCTAAGTGTTTCTTTAAATTCGCTTACTTCTTGGATTGGTGGTTTTGGTGGTATTTTATTATTTTATATTTTTTGTTTTTTTTTAAGTTGTATTTGCCAGTAAGAAAATCATTTTATGTTGCCCAACTTATAAGTAAGTGCATGGTATCTATGTCCAACAAAGTCATGGTGCCACTTTTTTCAGCCCTTATCAGACCCATCATTGAGTATAATTCCCCCTTCGGAAAGTACCTGACCAGACATATGCAACAGTTAGAATGCCCACAAAGGTTCCTTATCAGGAGAATCCAGGGTATAAACACATTGTCCTGTACAGATCACCTTAAAGCCCTATCTCTATAATCTGTCTCCTACAGGTTACTGAGAGGCAATCTGTACCTGGCATACAAGCTCTTATAGAACTTTTGCATATCCACAAAACGAACAGCATTAGAACCACTAGACCCAACAATTTAAATTTTGCTTGAGACATAAATAAGACATGCTGGTGAGTCAGATATGTATCTCAGAGGATCCCCATGCTCTTAAACAAGCTCCCCATCCACCCATGCTCTTAAACAAGCTCCCCATCCATGTGAAGCAGAGTCCATCCCTAACCCTATCGTAACCTTGGTCAGTGGATGGGAAATTTAAAATTCACTCCGGGTCTGGCCTCATGTCTCAAATAGACAGAGGCAGGCAGTAATGCCCAAACTAACATAGCCCCCACATAACCTCTAAAAGTTCCTAACCTACTCCATCCAAATTAATGCCCATGATACATAGGGACACAATTGGTCTGGGTTGCATGTCTAGAATTATAAAGACCCTGAGGCACTTGTAGTCATTAGCCTAGTATATGCCTATTAAACTATGAACCCTGAGCCACTTATAGACAGACCTGTATAATAACACCAATGTATAGCCCATTGTCCACCAAAGAGATATTATATTTCACTTTTTTCTAACTTACATCATTTATCAAATATTATAAATCTAAAGAAGTGTATTTTCAGTAGAAGAGTTTGGAGAAAAGTTCTCAGGAAGCAAGTAGTGTCTGATTTAGAATATCTCAGAAAGTAAGGTGTTAATTAGCCTGTTATGGATTAAATGAGTTAATTAGCTAACAAAAATTAAAAGAAAGAAAATCCTTCTGCCCCCTCCCACATAGACTAAACAAATGGAGATATTCATCCCTTTGTGATCAAAACACAAAATACTTTTTAACTTCTACAGTGATTCATTCCTTTCTTGACATAAGTATTCTTTTTTCAATTTTACACATTCTAGTACTTTTTAGAGTTTAGTTAGTTAGTTACATTTTTTTACCAAAATGTCTGACTGGGAGAAATAATCCATTATTACATTAAAGATACATATTCATTTTATATAAAGGCTACATATAGTGTTATATTACTGAATATAAATGACAAATAAAATTTTATAACAAAAGACACACTGACAATAAAAGTTATTTCCCTTTATGGTCTGTTTATCAAAGAATATCATCTTAATTTTTCCTGCCATTAAGCCTGAGCTGCCACTTTTATAATCACTGCAATAACTTAACAAGGTCCCAGTAACTCTTACAACATCTTACACAACTATACCTTCTCAACAGTTCCCATTGCCATATAACAGCCTGAAAATCAGCTGTGGGATTAAAATGTTTTCATATAAATAAACATAATACCCACAACAAAACAGAACAACATGAGGTATTGTATTATCTCTAGCAAAAGAGACATCATAAGTCCACTGTGGTGGTTTCTATAATAAGACATTCATTATTCAGGCATAACTCTACACAAAGGAATTGATAAAATGGTGATCTATGTTAAAGAAAGTTTCAGAACCTCTTTTCACAAGTCACACCTCTCACCCATTCATCATAGAGATGCTGGTGACCATCTGTGACAATCTGAGGTATTGCCACCTATACCAGGAAAAGGAGAGCACTGGATGTGTAACATATGCTGGCACAGCTAGCTGGGATTTAGTAAAAAATTATATATTATTTGAATGTCAAACTGAGTTGTACATTTCCTTGTGTTGAAAATGGATTTGTAAAGTTGCTTGTGTTAAAAATGTACCAGCAATGGGTCCTAACTATACTGTAACTGAATTAAATATATGTTAACAGAGGATACTGGAAAAGAAGATGTTAATCTCAACTCCAACTAACTTAGGAAAATAGTAAGAAATTAAATTACTGGGCCTAAGCCATAAAGATGTTATCTCACAGTTTTGACTGAAGCCAGAGATGCAATGTCTGTAAGAAGCATGGTTTGTTAGTCTCTGTAGGAAGAGAAGAAGTTTGCAATTGTTTTATGACTTCCAGAAGTTGCACCAGATCTGATCAATGCTCTTGTGTGTCTATTATTGACATGTAGGTGCTACGTCCTGGCAGTTTCTAACAACTGGGGGTTGCATGGGAACAAGAAGTCAGATGACCAGATGTATGTGATGTGATGTCATTCTGTACAGAAATAATGTTTTAATATTAGGTGAGACAGAAGTCTCAGGGCAGTCTGTTTCTTGGAATCTGACATAGAAGGATCCCTCACCTACTTCATTTTGCCTTGCACTGCTAAGTAAGTAGGAACAGTAATTCTCTAGATCAGTCAGGAAAATATAGTGAGAATAGTTAAGCATTGTTTTTCTGTAATTGTGTGAATCTTTCCAGCTGTGTTATTTTTAATATTTCCTGTGACTGAAACTCTGCTGTTTACTGTAAATAGATATTTCATATTTTCGTGTTCTTTTATGATTTATTATTACATATATTTAAACTTTTCATTGTGGCTGGTCCTTTAGAGAATATTTTAAACTTTGAGAGTACTTACATCTATTGCTCTCACTGTGTCCACTACTGAAGCCTGGTTGTTTGGTCAACATTGCCATTTGTATTAATATTAATTTCACTCAGTATAATTGGCTACCTTTCTAAGAGCCTTAGGTAGCTAGATTTGTAGTGTCTGGTGGCAGTGATAACTACCTTATAGTCTGGGCAGAAGTGGCACAGCGGGTGAATCTGTGCCAGCCTTTCCCAGGTGTGTGTGTGTGTGTGTGTGTGTGTGTGTGTGTGTGTGTGTGTGTGTGTGTGTGTGTGTGTGTGTGAAAGACAATCAAATCTCACAGTGTATGTGTGTCAGCTACTTGGAACAGGGACACAAAGTACTGGTTTCAAAGAGTGGGTGTTAGGATTTGGCTTGGTCACTTAGCTGAGGACTTACCCTATAGCTGTTCTAGTGGGGAGCCTTATCCTGGCAGTGGAGACAGAGATAAAGAAATCCAGACCCTGGGCTAACTGTGTGTTCTTAAGGGAAATAGTACTTGATGGAGATAGCTGCATCTAAAAATACTGGGTGTATCAGTGTTTGTTTCAAATGAATGCCCCTCTACAGTGTCAGTAGTGAGGATTCAGGCTCCTTGATTACTGGCCCAGAGAGGGGACATCACACCATCTATAAACACCTAATAATAATAATTGCTTTATATGCTCTGCTGAAGCAAACCCTACATCTAGAGATGATACTCAGGCAAATACAGGTGACAGATCTTGTACAGAAACAACAGTTCTGAGCACTATAAACTGCAGCTTGTTTCCAGACCTCCTTCCTGTGACCTGATAAATGTGTACTATAGATTAACAAAATTAGTCTCTTCCCCTACTAGGCTTGATAGAAAGATGGGCAGAAATAGTGTCCATACAGGCTTATAGCATCTTACCCAGACAACATATCTGCATTCATTTTCCTAAGAGATTCCCATAATGACTGTGATGATGTGAGATATTGCCAGCTATGCTAAGAGAAGTAGGACAGTGGATGTGTAACATATACCAGCATAGCTAGCTGCAGTTTTGTAAAGAATTATATGCCATTTAAATATCAAACTGATTTGTACAGGTGCTTATGTCGAAAATGTGTTTGTAACACTGCTTGTGTTAGAAATGTACCAACAGTGGGTCTTGCTGGACAGAAAAAAATACACCTGTATGTCATTGTGCATTGTAACTGTTGAAAGGAATATATTGAAGCAGAGAATACTGGAAGAGAAGACGTTAATCTCAGTCCAGCTAACTTTGAAAAACAGTCTGAAATTAAATTAATGGTTTAGGCCATAAAGACTGTATCTCACATTTCTGAATGCAGCCAGAAATGCAACGTCTGTGAAAACAAGTACTAAAAATCCTACTGTATTATCCTTAGTGGTGAATTAATTGCTACCCTGGAAGGGTGGAAGTCTTAAAATAGCTTTATAGCTTCCAGATTTTGTAACACATCTTAGCAAAGCTCTATGTGTGTGTATTATGACAAAGGAGGTAGTGTAGGAACAAGACTGAGATGACCAGATATTATATTATTCTACAGCCAGCACTGAAATGATATTTAGATATTATTGAGAGATGTCACTTAGCTCTCAGCAGTCTGTTTGTGAAACCTGAAAAGGAAGACCAAACACCCACATCACCTTGCCTTTCTCTAGTAAGTGAACTAGGGAACAGTAATTCTTTAATCAGTCAGGAAAACATAGTGAGACTAGTTACGTATTGTTTTTTTCTGTATCTGTGTGAACCTTTCCATCTGTGTTATTTTTAATATTTCTGTGAGTGAAACTCTGGTGTTTATTGTAAATAGATATTTAGTATTTTCATATTATTTTATTATTTATTATTTAATATATTTAAACTTTTCATTGTGGCTGGTCAGTTAGAGAATATTTAACCTTTGAGAGTACTTATATTTATTAAGTGACACTGTGGCCACTTCTGAAAGCCTTGCTAACACTACCATTTGTATTAGTATTAATTTTACAAGGTATAATTGGATACTCTAGTAAGATCCTTAGAGTAGCTGGCTTTGGAGTGTTCTGGTGGCAGTATCTACCCTATAGTCTGAGCAGAGGGGACATAGCTGGTAAATCTGTACCAGCCTTTCCCAGGTGTGTGTGTGTGTGTGTGTGTGTGTGTGTGTGTGTGTGTGTGTATGTGTCTGAAAATCAAATCGCAAAGAGTGTGTGTGTCAGCTACTTGGCGCAAGGACACAGAGCACTGTTTGTACAGAGAGGGTGGTGGAGGACTTTGTATTGAACACTCGGCTGAGAACTCAACTCTACAGCTGTGGTCAGTATGAAGTCTTACCTGGGGCCTGGTGACAGACAAGGAAACCCAGCATCAGGATGGGACTATTCCCTGTGTGCTCTTAAGGGAAATTGTGCTTGGTGCAGAAAGCTGCATTTGGAAATACTGTGGGTATCTATTTTTTGTTCCAAGTGAACGTTCCTCACCAGTGTCAGTAGTGAGGACTGAGACTCCTTCATCACTGGCCCAAAGCAGGGACATCACAATGACCAGCATTTAATCCATGCAGTTTCAAATCACAACTAAAATGGAGAAATCACACAATGGCATATAACTGAGATGTCTAAAAACAATTGGTCTTGAAATGATTAATTAACAAATTAGTGTAAATCAGTCATTTCTATGGACCACCCTCAGTGATTATATATTTATCTATCTCTCTATCTGTCTAGCTATATATTTATTTATTACTTATTGAGTCTATATTATTTGAATGAAAGTTCAAAATATCGATCGCTGTAAACAGCGAAAATGCCAGACATTGATGTGTGTTTTGTGAGATCACGGTACAGTGAAGATGGGGAAATTTGCCTTTTCCTCACTATTGTGCAATCCCCCACAATACAGGATTCGATGTCCGGCATTTTCGCTGTTTACAGTGATCGATATTTTTTACTTTCATTCAAATAATATAGACCCTTAATTATTAATGTATGTATGTATTTATTTCAGGTTTAGTAACTGGTTAGTGACCTGGTTGGCTGACCCTTTTCAGCTACATCCTGGGCACCATGGTGCAAGACACAAACTGAAAAGTATACATAGACTAAAGAACATACCAAGTTGTACTTATTTCTGTAACACAGTAGAGACTACACCTTTGAATGCTGTTAATTATAAATTCAAGTGATAGAATTAACAGCATGTACAATTAAGGTAGGTATTCAACCAGTGGTCATTTTTAAAAGTTTTTCTTTACAAGAAAGATGTGACTACAGTCTGAGCTGCAAGGAATATCCATTGTCACGGAGGCAAGAGTATTTGGTATCCTTAAACACTTGTTCTTTTAGTTTGTTTCAGATTATTGAAGTGTCTCTTGCTGTTTCACGTTTGCAGGTAGCAGATTCCAAACAGCTGGACCTAGCCTAGAATTAGCTCTTTTTCCTGTGGAAGGTTTAAAATGAGGTCTAATAAGGGCAATGCTGCATTCTTGGCTGTCCCTGAGTGTATTGTTAGGCTCCTTGATTTTTTTTTGTTTGTTTTTTTTTTTTGTATGTGGGGCTATCCCATTTTAATAGCTTGTAGATTTGACAGGTAAAAAGAAATGTGGCTCTGCTATTTACAAGTAGCCATTTACACCTCTGTAGAAGAATATAGTAATGATGAGCTCTGAGTTCTACAAGAAGAATAAATCTGCAGATTTAGTTTATAGTAGTTTGAATTTTGCATGTGTTTGAGCTGGAATGCAAGATTATAAGAGGGAGTCCATATTTGATTTTAGGAATGAGTACATTTTTATGAGCTGCAAGAGTGAAGAGGTGTGAGATTCTATAGCATAGTTTTATTTATTTATTTTTATTATTTGTTTATTTGCATTTGTTTACCGGTAAAGTCCACTGGGCCAGAAAGTACCCATTTTCAGTGGAAGCCCAGGGAGAAAAGCTCCACAAAGATTTATAAAATACATACATTTGATAAATACTCAGTTGGCAAATACAACAAGTTTTTAACAAACAAAATGTTTAACAAAGTAAGAAGACAAAGCAGCTGTACATAAATCTATCTACTGACACATAGGTATACATAGGTACAGAAATCAGAAATAGATTATCATCCAGGGATAAAGGTGAAGTTTTAGAAGGTAATATAAGATGCAGGTAGGAAAGGTGGGATTAGTAGGAGAGAGATATAGTCAGGTTATAGAATGTGAGGCACTAGCACATGAGCATAGCCAATGGGAGGAAAGATGTCTTAAAGATTTTTTGAAGATGCATTGCTAGTGGATCTAAGTGAAGGTGTGAGAGAGTTCCATAGTCTAGCAGTGGAAAAGGAGTGGAGCATCTGACCAGTGGAAAGGTTGTGTTTTTCTACTTGTGACAGCATTTGATTCTCAGAGCGGAGAGGTCTATTAGGGTGGTATAGAGAAGAAAGGGCAGGACAGCTGGATGGATTGAATATTAGTTTGTGAACAGTTGTTAGTTGTATATATGTGAGATGATGAGGGAGTTCTAGCCAGTTTAGTAATTGAAGAGAGGCACAGTGGTGAGATAACTGTCGTCCATTAGTGATGGACTTTGCAATTTTGTTATAGCATGAGTCTAGCTTGGATTTAAGACTGGCCTGTATGTTGGTAAAGAGAGGAGCACCATAAAAAAGAGATGGAAGTAGGAAGGAGGAGGTGAGGGGTAGTTTTGAGGAGTAATTAAGGAATGTTTTGTGCTGGTATAGCATGCCCAGTTTCTGGTGTGCTTTTTTGATGTTGTTGTGAATATGCATGTCGAAAGTTAGGTGTTCATCTATGGTGACACCTAGAAGTTTAGTATGTGTAACAACCTCTGTAGTAGTGTTATCATGGGAGAGAATAGAGAAAGAGTCTTTGTTTATGGTTGTGGTCTTCTTAGGGCTGAATAACATAAGTTTAGTTTTCTTAATGTTTAAGGCAAGGTGGTTATTAGCCATTCATATTTCAGTGGAGCTGAGAGCTGACTGGGTAAGTTTCAGGAGTTCAAGTGGGGAATTGGCAGTGCAGATGATAGAAGAATCATCTGCATATTGGATGACTGAGCCTTGAGTGAGAATACAGTGGAAGTCATTTATGAAAATGCTGAATAGCAGAGGCCCTAAGATGGATCCTTGGGGGACTCCAGTAGAGGTCTTGAGGAAAGGAGAGAAAGAGTGTTGCCATTTAGTAGCTTGTTGCCTGTCTGTGAGGTAGTTAGAAAACCAGTGTAGGATGGAGGGAGAGGTTCCTAAGTTGGATAGTTTTCTAAGAAATAGAGGGTGGGAGATAGTATTAAAGGCCTTGGAAAGGTCGAGAAATAGAGAGGAGACAAGTTTCCCTGCATCTCAAGCCCGATTGACAGAGTCACAGAAGGATATTGATGGAGTGTTTTGCTAATAATATTGTCAGTGTGCTTGGCCAATAAAAATTAAGGCTCAAGGTGATCTCAAGTACTTCTGTTCTGTTACTGGTGGTTGTGGTAGTGGATTGTCATCTGTATCAGTAATAATTAGATTTAAGAATTTAGGTTATTTTTGCAGGATGCCAAATATCATGATGATATACTTCAGGTATTGCTTAGGAACATATTCTTACTTGTTGAGTGGTATAAATTTGTAAACCTACATGATAGTTTCTGTTCAAGAGTCAAGGTATTCTTCCATGATTCATGTAATAAAATGTCATCTGCATAAAGGACCAAGATGAGATGGGGGCAGGTCCATGGATATATCATTCGTGAATAGGGAAATAACAATGGATCAAGGACAGATCCTTGTGGAACTCCTATATCAAAAGGTAGGTTCACATTAATGTACATTTTTACATGGGATAATTCATAAGTTGTAGAACAATGCTTAATGTACAGGGGTGGTTCCTTTTGTGAGATATCTAACTTTAGGCCTATCTGTATATTTAGCTCCATAATGAAAATTCTTGAAAGGATACAATAATTCAGTTCAATATTAGTAAAAAGAATTTACTAAAATGAGATATTTCCTATTAAATCTTATAGATCAAGAAGAACAAATTTCCCCTGGATGACAAATAAAAAGAGGGCAGCCACTGTAGTGCAGCAGTTAGCATTGTCACCTCACAGAAAGAGGTTCTCCAGTTCGATTCTTGACTGAGGTACCTTCTGTGTGGAGTCTGCATGTTTTCCCTGTGGTCACAAGGGTTTCCTCTGGGTGGTCCAGTTTCCTCCCACATTCCATAGACATGCAGTATGTGGACTGGACACTCTAAATTGGCTGAGGTGCAAGTGTGTGTGCAAGTGAATGGTACAGATGAATTACCATGGCAGGGCTAGCCACCCAGTGGCTTCAGATGATTGTCACTGTTGAAGTGACACCTCAACCCTATATGCAAAAATGGGGAAAAGGGGTAGAGGATGGATGGATGGATGGACAAGTAGAAAGTGAAATGGCCTCTTATGAGTGGAGTTCATTACTCTAAAACTAGAAACTCTTCATCATGGAATTTGTAAAAAGAGTTAAGAAATCAATGCGTAGATCTTGCCAGATTCATGGTAAATATTTCTTATACAAGTACTTCCTGAAAGAAGTAAAATTATTAATTACTCCAGGTAGTCAAAATCATACTTTACCCCTTACCTGGTACAAAAGATGAAGTGGTAACAGCCACCTGTTCTCACTTCATCGAAGTATAACTCTCCTAAACCAACTAAACAAGCACAATTCCACATATGACATTGTAAATCTTTGTTCTTTCATTTCAGCTTGTACCTCGGTTCCATCCTCGGAACTGATACAGCCATTTCCCAGCTCGCGCAAGCCAAAAACCTCTCAGCTATGACCTATCCATAATGCCCCTCTCCTAGTTACTCCAGATCTCGTTTGCCGTGTTCCTAGTCAGATGTGCTAGCCATCTCTCTCAAAGCTAAGTAGGAAATTGTTAATTTTAAGACAGTTTCTCTTCAAAATTATTTAATTTTTAGTCAGGTTAGCTTTTCCTTACTGTCGCCTATAACCTAAGCCTATTTCCTACCCTTTTCTTTGGTAATTTAATTTTTTACCTTTATTGGTACTGTCCCTCTCTCCTGTCTTTGACAGGCCTTTCCTTTCTGCTAGTGGTATTTTTTAAAATAACATCAATGGTATTTTCTCCGTTATTTTTTCTATAGGATAGCCTTGTTGCCTTACTATGTCAGACAAAGCTAATTTGGGATTTAAACAGTGTGACAATTGTGGATGTAAGATGCCTAACTGAGATACACATGTTCATTCCGTCTACTGTTTGGGCGTGGATCATATTAGAGCTGACTGTGACATTTGCGCTAGTTTTAGAAATTGTACACTAGCAGAACATAATAATAAACTTATCTTAAAAGGTTTACTCAAGACACCTTTTTCGGAGGCTCTATCTGGGTCAGAGGTCTCACCCCCTCCAAAGACCTAAAAACATAAGGAAAATTGGATTACTCAAGGCACCTTTTTCAGAGGCTTTATCTGTGTCGGAGGTCTCACCACCTCCAAAGACCAAAAAAACATAAGGAAAAACAGATTACTTAAGGCAACTTTTTCAGAGGCTCTATCTGGGTCGGAGTTCTCACCCTCTCCAAAGAACAAAAAACATAAGGACAAATGGATTACTCAAGACACCTTTTTCGGAGGCTCTATCTGGGTCTGAGGTCTCATCCCCTCCAAAGACCAAAAAACATAAGGACAAATGAAGACACTCAGTTCCTGCATCTCCGTCAGTTATGGAACTGAGTCGGTTCCGTGCTTCCTCAGTACAGACCTCTTCGGCACCAGGCTTTGTGTCTTCTCCCTCGGTACTGTCCATGATATTCACCCCTATTTCGACTCCGACCTCGGCACCACTGACTTTGGTGCTGTCCTTGGATCCGACATCGGCTTTGATGACTGTACCTGCTTCAGCACCATCCCCAGCCATGGTGCTGACAGTTTCTTTGGCTCCATCGGCTCCAAAACTTGAATGCCTGCCAAGAACAAGATACCTCCAGTGCATACTGCCTCAGTTCTGACAGCAATGTTTTCTCTGTTGGCACCATCCACCCTTGCTGCATCGACTCCGGTGGAACTGATGCTCTCCCAAAGCAGTGCTTGGACTGTCCATACCTTGGTACCTAGCCCGGTGCCTATTTTCTTGCTGGCGCCGTCTATGTTCATGGCTCTGATGACTTCCAGTTCTCTCAGAGCTCCTCACCTGGAGGTGGACTCCTCACGGCGAGGTATGACCCCAGTTTCAAGGTTTCCCCTCCCGGTTCTGGACTCTCATCTCTCCTCAGGTGGGCCTGCTGTACAGGTAGTGGACTCACAGTCAGCACCAATGACATCAGTATCAGAACCCTCCCCTAGCATGCTCCTCTCCCAACCCTCTATTTTGAGACCCCGAGCACAGGAGTCACAAGAACCCTCTTTGAAGGGAACCCTTCTCCAGAGTCCTCCTCAGAAGACCCCACTGTGGAGCCACCTCGGAAGAAACGGTGCAAGAGGAAGAATCTTGATTTACCGGAAGAATCTATCACCGAAGACACTGATTGTGATGAGGTGGAAGGGTCCCCACGGTCTCCCCCAGATGACATTTCATTCGGAGACATTCTCGAAATCCTCAAGCAGCTGGAAGACTGGAAGTCCTATAACCCTTCTTCTGAGAAATCGGTGTTCCTGCAGGCCTTCTGTGCCCAGCCATCTACTTCCTGGGTGACCCCACCGGCAGATGACCTTGTTAAACTCATTGTGCAGCATGCCTGGAAGGCCCCAGACAATGTAGAACCTGTCCCCCGGAGGCCAGACAAAAATTTTATCTACACCTGAAGACCAGCCCCACTGGTACTAGCAGTTGACAGTTGATTCTACGGTCATGGCGGTGGCCACCAACAGGGAACTGGCAGAAGATAGTTCCACCATCCATCCTCCAAACAGAGAGTCCCATACCATGGACAGACTAGGGAAATGGACCTATGCTTCAGTGACATTCGCCATTTGGTTGCTGAACTATCTGGCACACTTTACTTGTCTCCAAAGAAACCTAATTTCTGAAATATCTTCCTCCTTGGTGGGGTACTGTCTGATGAAGTGCATGATACTGTCACCTCGCAGCTAGCTACCCTTGAATCCCTCAATGCGTTTGATATCTCACTCCACCGAGGGGGCAGCTTGAGCTGCTGCATCAGGCGTTGTCATGAAACATAATGCTTGGATGCGGTTGTGTGACTTCACAGACCCCTTTAAATCTTCCTTTGTCAATGCACCTGTCGACGAATCTGCACTTTTTGGACCCAAAGTACGAAACACACTTACATGTAGTGAGAAAGATGGAAACACCATGTCTGCTGTGGGCATACACCTTTCCAACCCCCAGAGGTGCTACTCCAGGAACCACAAGGGAGGAAAAATGTGGTTCAAGAAATTCTAAGAACCTTTTCATGACACTCGTGGTGAACAATCTTCCCAGGGAAGAGGGGGCAACTCATATGGAAGACGTCCCTTTTGGGGTAGAGACGGTCTGCATAACCAGGGTGCTAGAGATTCTTTCTCTGGCAGACCCTACTAGCGCTGTTTAGGGTAATTTTTCTCTGCATCTACCAGCCTGACATCTTATTACTACTGATGTTTAGGTGCAGAGAATAATATCCAGAGGCTACCAAATACCTTCCGACTTAACTCCCAGACCCGTCAAACGAATCCCCGATGTACCACCCAATCAGAGGGAATTAGCAGCCTTAGAGATAGAAAACCTACTAAGGAAAAGAGTCATCCAACCAGTTCCACCTGACCAGACAGGATCCGGGTTTTACTTGAGGTTCTTTTTTAGTGCCAAAAATGACAGGGGACTAGAGACCAATCCTGGATCTCAGCCTATTGAATAAATTTATCAAACCTCAAAAATTCCAGATGGTCATGATACAGTCCATTCTTCCCTTCCTAGGGATGTAAAAACCAATGGCGTTTGTTCAACACACTAAAACGCCTGTGCTCCGGAATCAAGATGACACTGGTGTGGCAGAATAACAGTCACAGCATCAAAAACAATTTTCCTCTATTGTAGTAATATAAAAAGGCAAAAAACTTTTATTCCACAAACTAGGTTTAGCGCTTTCACCTACAAAACGTAGGCTTCTTCAGAACAATCATACATTCAAATCTTAACAGTTAAATATTTAAAATTGGCGCCAAAATTAGTGCCTCTTTAAAGAGATATCACCATTAAAGTTAAAAAGATATCACCATTAAAGTTAAAAACTCATTAAACATAATTCTTAATCAGATTTATAAATATTAAATATGTATATGAAAAAATATGTAAAATGTATATATAAAAACATATATAATAAATAGTAAATAATATATATACATCAAAATTCATTTATGTTGTCATATTTATACATATTCTAAAATAGTTTTAGTTGAAATAAAATCATTAAGTCCCGGAGGGGTAGTGGCATCAGTAAAAAATCTGCCAATAACTTTCTTTAAATGCCAATTTAATCTTCATGTTACCACCTCTAGGATTATTTTTTATAGTTTCTAATATGCCAAAGCTAAACTGATATTCACTACCTTTGTTTATAATGTGTCTTGCCAAAGCATTTTTTTCATCTCTCTTCCTTATACAATAGGCATGTGCATATATTCTTTTCTTAAAATGCTGTTCCGTTTTACCTATGACGGACATATAATACATTTAGCAATGTATACCAAAAATTTTGTATTGCAGTTACCCTTTTTAAAATATAAAGTAGTTTTATTGTAGTTATCTAATCTTAATTTATTGTCTTCTAAAATATAATTGCACTGATTGCAAGATCCACATCTACTAGTATGAGACTTTTTTGCTAATGCTCCTTGTATACTGCCCCTTTCTAATAAGCTTTTTAAATTCTGACCCATCTTGTATACAAAAGTGAGTTTGGGGCCTAAAATTTCAGTCATCTCCTCTTTAGACTTTAAAGTGTACCAATATTTATTTAGTACATGTTTTATTTTATTACTGTATGGCCCATATTCTACTATACAAGCTTTATCATACACCGTATTGATTGTGTTACCTGACACTTCAGCTGATGTCTCTGGTATCTCATTGTATTTGGAGCCTAATAAAGGGACAATACTATTTCCCCATCTACCCCCTCATCTGATTCACAGCCCGTGGATCCTGGAGCATTCTCAGGACCTGTTATCTCATCCTCAGGGACTGATTCATCCGAACCTGCACAGTCTTAATCTCACAGCTTGGTTCCTCCACTTCCAATGATTGCCAGGCTGCCTGACATCCCATCTCCTGTTCATGAAATTCTTCTGGCCTCACACAAACCTTCCACTAGAAAAGTTTATTCTAGTAAATGGACTAGGTTCTCTATTTGGGCCAAAGACCAGAACTTAAACCCTTTCTCTATGCCTATTCAAAAGATTCTACAATGCCTGACTACTCTTTTACATGCAGGAGTCTCAGCTTCAACGATCACTGTACATTTAGCAGCCATCGCCAATTTTCATAATGGTCTTGATAATTCTTCAGTTATGTTACACCGTCTATTCAAGACCTTTTTGAAAGGAGTATTACATGTTAAACCTCTGGTCAAGCCTCCCTTAGAACCCTGGGACTTGACTCTGGTGCTTCAAGTCTCTCACAGGTTCTTCCTTTGAACCCTTTGATTCATGTGATTCAAAATTTTTATCATGGAAAGCCATACTTCTAGTAGCACTTAAGTCAGCAAGAAGAGTATCTGAGCTGCAGGCCTTGAGTGTCAAGAGACCTTACTTGATCTTCCACACGGATAGGGTGTCCCTTCGTACTGACCCTTCTTTCTTGCCCAAGGTCATTTCTGGCTTTTCCATTAACCAATCTATTGACCTGCCGATTTTCTTCCCTCATCATTCTAATAGAGGGGAGTACCTTTTACACACCCTTGATGTGCATCAGCAGCTTCATTGTTATTTGGACAGGACTAAATCTTTCAGGAAAACAGATCAATTGTTTGTGGCCCTTGCAGGACCCAGATTAGGTAAACCTGTTTCCAAATTGACTATACCCTCTTGGCTTAGAAACGTCATTACCTTTATCTACCAACATAATAAGCTACTCTTACCTTCCAGAATAAAGGCTCATTCTACCAGATCTATGGCAACTTCTGTAGCATTTCATTCCAGAGTCTCTATGGATGATGTATGTGCAGCAGCCACTTGGGCAAGACTTCATACCTTTATATCTCATTACAAATTGGATTTGACCTCCAGGGGACGAGCATCTTTTGGTTCTATGGTGCTCAGGAATATTCTTCCTTAGGGCCACCCAGGACTCAAGTAGCTGGGGACTCAGTCCTAGCTATAATGAAAGAACAAAGATTTACAACATCAGATAAAGAAGTTATGTCTTACCATAACGTTCCATCTGTGTTGCCACTAATGTACCACTACTGTCTCCAAACCCCTACTGTCACTACTCATTTATGCATCTGGCCATAATGTCACTATCTGAGTATCATCTACCCCTTTCCACTACTATCGCTATTTCCCCTTTACCTGTACCTCCTCAGTACTCCTTAATAATTTGGAACCATCTTCATCCTATAATTACTTCACTGTCTCCTACTCACTATGTATTTTCAGGTGATTCCATTTAACTAGACTCTTATAAGCGTGATATTAGTTAATATTTTACTTCATTCTTCATTTAAATGTCCTGTTTTCATCATCTGTCTTATCATTACAATTCTAGGCATGTACATTAATTATTTTTTGATTAGCTGACATATCATTAGTAGTCTATGTATGTAAGTATGTACATTTATTATGTAAATCCTGTATAACTTCCTTCTACTCGTTCTGTAAAATTGAGCATTTCTCCCCCGACTTCCACTGAAAATGGGAGAAAAGCAAAAAAAATAAATAAATAAATATATATATATTTCTGCAGTTGTTAGTATAAACTCTCAAAATCTTTAAAACTATAACCCTAGCCCCATAGTGCAGATAGCTAAAACCCTGACTGTACAACAGATGACCTGTGTTTGACTAGTGGCACAGGTGCCGTAGAGGCCATGGAGTGGGATAGGGTTGGTGGCCAACACCGGCTCACTCATTCTGGGGGAGGGGCAGCTTAGCTTAATGCACTGATGATACCTGCAGAATACAGGTGCATTGCCACGGCACAAAGAGCAAAACATGATCATGCTGCAAGCAGTGTGCCATTTGGTCAGGTAGCAGTCCATGCATGCACCCCTGAGGTAGCTATGGTGGAGCTTACAAAGCTGCCTTGGGGGTGGGGATGAGGGCAGTCCTCAAGATCTGTAGTCTGACCTAATACCTGACTCTTCCCTCCACCAGGGAACAAATTAGCTGGATGAGAAACAAACAGATCAATGGGGTACAGAAGGGGAAGACATCAAGACAATACGACAGACTATTAAAAAAAATCAGAACCATATGGTTCATCTATTGGTGACTGTCCAATTGAACAAATCCAATCTTTATAATATGTGGGGTGTTTAGTCCTTATCTGTGGATAAGCACATTAGTCTAAAAGTTAAAAAAATGGATTCGGCCTATAGAGTGTGTAGAAAAAGTAGTATTAAGTTGAGTTAAAAGTAATTGTTTTCAGAAGAGAAATAGAAAGCTGTATAAAACCTGCATTTTTTTGTTAGCAAATATGTGAAAAATAAAAACTATATGAGACCAATGTTTTTCCCTACATTAAAACATGCAGCAAATGTATAAAAAGATCTGTAAAGCTGTACAGGAGTCATGTAGTTATTATGGAAGAGAAACTGATTTCAGAGAGACAGATCCACTCACTTTTTTTTTTTTGCTTTCTTTTATTTTCTTTTTAAGAGTGACATGTCCTTCCAAAGGCTGTATTGCCATAAAATGTATTAGAAATGGACTGGAATTTCATATACAGGTATATGATTTTTCAGACAGGATGTTTATATTTAAAAATGGGAATCTTCAGGGAAATGGAAGAATCTAAAATGCTTTGCTTATTACACAGGGGAAGCTTGCCACAAAATACAATGTTGGCTGAATAACTGTTAATGAGTATTTGTTCCAAGTCACCCTCTGGACATCTACAGCATCTCTGTTATAAGCTTGTACAAGTTTAGAGGGCTGCATTTTTAAATTGACTTAGAATTTGTATATGCCTTCGTAGTATTCTGTGAAGTTTATATACAAGAAAGAAAAACAACTTGCTGACCAAGAGACCTTCAGCTCATTACTGCTTCTGTCTATGAGTGCTCTACAGCTGCTAATTTTTCATACAAAGTTAGTGGTACAAACAAGTTAGCAGTAGAAATAGCATAAGAAGTGCTAGTAGTACAAGTAGTACTGGTAGTAGCAGATAGCTGTTAGTGTTTTTCTAAATGCTGTCTGTCTTTTTAAACCTTTTATTTCCTAACTCTCTGCACAGGAGCGTATTTGTTTCTATACTTAATTGTCAAAGCATAGTACTTGTATTTATTTCAAGTAAAAGGTGTTACTCACATTTTAAAAGTTTGTGGCTGGCTGTTTATTTTTAATGCATATAAGGGTATTACTAAAACTTGGTAAAGTATTAGCTGTTAGCATATGCCTTTGGACACTACCTTCTTTACTGCAGTTACCATTATTTTTCTGTGCTCATTTTAAGAGTGTTTAGTAGCCTCTTCACATATTAACCAGTGATAAACAAATGGATTATGATGGACCCTGTCCCTGACCACCATAATGTGTCTCAACAGAATCACATTGTTCCTGTCCCCATAGCTGGCCTTAGGTATAGGCCAACTAGGTGGCCGCCTAGAGTTCCACTCTAGCAAGGGTGCTTTCCAGTAATCTGAATGGTGTAGGTAGACCAAGATGGGGCACAGGGTGGTGTTGGGGGGAGCTGTGGAGACCTTTTGCCTAGGGCATCAGGTAACCAAAGGCCAGGCCTGCCTGTCCCAATCTACAAGTCAGATTTACTTCTGCATGAATGCTTTACATAATGTCTTTCAATGCAGTCTTGATCAAATTTTTTTTTAAATACTCTGATACCAAACCTAAATCAGCATATAACAATCCAGATTTGCCATTGTGTAATAATGTGTGACTTCACAGTATACTATTAAGTAACTTAAAATGGTTGAATCTTACAGATCATCTGCACTGCCTGCAGGTAAACTTTCCTCCTGACATCCCTTATCACACATCCAAACCATAGCTAACCACAGCTAAATAAGCATTTAATATGATACAAAATAGAAGGAAATTAAGATTCTAAAAATCAGAAAACATTAGCTCCATCAAATTTCACACTGCTTTTTGTGATGTGGATTTCCTGGAAAAAGTTGCTCTGTAAAAGCATTTGCAGCAAAAGTTTCTAACTAGCTCTGTGTCTGACAGTTACCACAGAGGATTAAGCATCTGAGCTGTTTAGCATCTGCTTCTTGTAGTTCAGGTACAGAGTTTGATTCCTTTCACCTCAGTTTGTCTACTGTACAACTTTGTGCAAGTCTCTTAAATAGACTGTGCTCATAGACTACCTCTAAAAAGGGACAAGGCTTACCTTTCAGGCTAGGTAATTAAGCTTAGAGGGAAGAAACTACCTATTTAAGCCAAGGGAACAGATAAAATGGCAGAAGTTATGGAATCAGGATGGGCTTGTGAACCAAGCTCCAGAAGATTCTGGTGAATCTACCGAGGAGAGAGATGTACCAGTCACTGGGGAATCTGCACCCTAAATGTGTTGAAGATTGGAAGCCACATGACCCCGCAGAGTTGTAAACCAGAGATGAGCATTTGATTTGTATCATGAGGTATCACAGAGAGTTGTTTTTTGAAGTCTTCAGCTACATTAGTCAAAGTTTGCCCAAAACACCAACTGCTCTGCACAATCAGAAAACTGAAGGTTATATTCCCTCATTGGGTACCTAGATTAACTTTCCAGTACTAACCCTACAGTACAGTCTAAGGAGGGTAATGCAATCTGGAGTGTGCCACCCTTCAGATAAGAAGTTAAATCAAAGCTCCTCCTCCCTGTGTTGAGGGTAGCTCAGGTGGATGTATGAGATCCCATGCCATTTATCAAAACAAGTAAGTGAAGCTCCCCAATGCCCTGGTCAAATTACCCTTGGTCAGTAGAAATACCACCATGATCTCCCCTGAAAAGAGGCTGCAGTCTTACTAAGGCTAACCTGGTCAACAACGTGTAAATAAAATAAAATAAACATCCAGTGGGAAGAGACTTATTTATTCGCCAGTGTTTTGTGCATATGACTGCTAGTTTAAGTTCACTGGAGTTTCATCCTGTTTCCTTAGTCTATTGGCTAATTCCATTTAAGTTCTGGGACACAAAATATGTACTGCTTACATGTTGGATGTCTAGCAAAAGGGTACTCTTTCAGTTTTTGTTGGGCCTGAATATAGCCCTACTCCTTTAAGTCTATGAGAGGCTGGATGAAATAGATTTAGTTCATTTCTGTTATTTTGGAAATTTCTGGCACCCACCCCAGTGAGAGAACTGTTGCCTGTTTTCCTTGTTGTAACCAGCTGCTAGTGTGTGACACAACAGAGAGTGAGAAACTGTTACCTGTTTCACTTTATTGCAACTGCTCACTAGTGTGAAATGTGTGAAAGAGAAATAACTGTTATGCATTTTAGTTTGCTGCAATCCCTGTCTAGCATGAATCCTGAGAGACAGAAAACTGTTGCCTATTTTCATTATTATTGTTTGCTACTGAATGACCTGAGAATTGTTGCTAGTTTGTTTTGTACTACAGCAGCTCACAGGAAGAAAAACATACTGCAGTCAAAAAACATGGTTTATGATAAACTGTCACAGTTGTTTTATTTTTTTTTCGCCTGTTGCTACCATTACTAGTTAAGCTACAGTCTCCTGCTGAGTTTTTGTTACAATAAAAGTTATGTTGTTGATATGGACAAGTATTGACTGCTTCTATTTGTTATGATACACACACACACACACACACACACACACACACACACACATACACACACACACACAGATATAGATCATACAAAGATTAATAGTCATACAATTACCTTATTATTTCACTTTATAGTGTATTATGATTGCACTGTAACTGTGGAGCTTTTCTTCTCATGTCTCTACTGAAAATGAATGTTGGCTCTGTTAAACAACCTGTTAACTGAAATATAAGGAAAAAAAATTAAAAAATCAGCTCTACTTCTTTTACTACTCTGACATTCTTTATATTTTCAGTTAGACTATGTTCAGTCAGCTTATATCTCCTGTTTATTTTGCAGATTTTTTTTTTTACCATTTACCTTTTGAATTCCACCACCACCTTTGTACTTAGAATAATATATTATGTCTAACTCTCTGATTAGACTTTGTATTTGTGCTAAAACATTTCATCCTTTTTTATCTTTCTTACATCTGACCAGATGTAACTCACCACTTGGACCTTCTACTGTCTCTTGTATATTCAGTTTTTACCATCTGTCCTCAACAATCTCCACCTGTACTCTATAAACAATCAGTGATGTTGTGGCTGGTGATGTTAGCTAAGGCACCTCTAATCATGCAAATATGAAAAACATGTTTCACAGCTACACTATCATAGGAGTACTGCCATAAGTGGCTCTTTATATTTTGCATTCACAGTGGCATTCAAATGACGTATTCCACTAAGACCTCATAGGTCGCCAGGTGCTGATAACTACTTTAAAAATATGGCTTTCACATTCCAAAATGACTGAAGAAAAGAGAAAGCATGTCTGTGTGAAAAAAAATAGCTAAAGTTATTTGTCTTTCCCTCTCATATCATCTCATCAGAATGCTATACCCAGCTGCCTTCCCAAACTAGGAACGTAATTGAGGGCTGGCCTTTGGTCAACTGGTGCCCTAGGCAAAAGGGATCCACACCGCCCTCCTCCACACCACCTGGTGCCCCATTCTGGTTTACCTACACCATCCAGATTACTGGAAAAGCGTCCCTGTTACACCAGCACCCTAGGTGGCCATCTGGTTGGCCTATGCCTAAGGCCGGCTATGTGTAATTCCACCTTCTATTCACTATCTTTTCTTTGTCTTTTCGGCTTTTCCTGGTTAGGGGTCGCCACAGTGGAACTCCGGTCCACTAATGATTGGCAGTAGATTTTTTTATGGTGCAGAGTTGCCAACCTGACGCCCAACCTTCAGCGAAGGCACGCCCATTCACGCATGTCTTTCGGAAGCCACTTGACTGCGGGGAGGACATGCAGACTCCACACAGAAGGCACTCCTGCCATGAATCGAACAGGAGAACCTCTTGTTGTGAGGCAACAACGCTACCGCTGTACCACCGCGGCTTCCTTCTATTCACTATCTGCCAATGCTATTTACCGCTGTACCACCGCGGCTTCCTTCTATTCACTATCTGCCAATGCTATTTACTGCTGTACCACCGTGGCTTCCTACTATTCACTATCTGCCAATGCTATTTACTTTCTGCTTGACACTAAGGTTCCATCATTCATCCATTCCAAGTTTGAATGGATCAGGTACCATATATTGACTTATAGCCCATTGTTTCCTTCCTCCATTTTCTACCCATTTTCACATCTGTCATGTATTTTTGTTTGATATTTCCTAGCTCCTCTGATGCCTTTTTTCATATGAAAGTTTCTTCTTTACATTTATTTTGGTGAGTGTTTCTTTTCTTTTTTTGTTTTATTTTCTAACTTTGCATTTTCTTTTTCAGAATAGAAAAGTGAAAAGAGGTCTCTTCCTCTAACAACTTATTACAATCTAGTCAAGATGCTGAAGAAATAAAGACAAATTCTTATTCTTGTATTTTTGTGAAAAGACAGAAGTATTTGCCCTTGGTGATCTTGGAGGTGATTATTACAAATAGACAGTTACACAGTGGAGGCTGAGGGAATCAAACCTATTTCAGTCTCTACCACATCCAGTGCATAAATCAACCACTTTCCATGCTGGCACCTTTACCTGTTTGAAAAAAATATATATAAGCTATCCCACCGCTAATGGAGACTCACAAAACAAAGCAGCAGATCCAAAAATAAGTATAAGTGAGTCAGCCACCACGGTCTAGCCAAATAAATGTCCAGAAGATATGTAAAACAGCAAACAGTTTATTGGAAAAAGGTTAGCACTTTCACAGGGTTACCGCTTCATCAGACCAAATACAAAATGAAAGTGAAAATCACATATTTTTAAAAAAGTACTCAGCCAATCATAAGAAACAATTAAAACTGAACCAATTAAAAAACAAAAATGATCTTACATCATCTTCTGCCTATTAAGGCAGGCTTAAGGGAAGTGCCACTGTTAAGGCCTGGAGGTTAATAAGCTCTCATAGAGATAATCCACTTTAGTTCACATAATTCAACAGTGTTGTTAAAATCACCTCTCCTTCTGCTGGGATGAAGCACTTGCAGAACCCTAAACAGAAAGGTACTATGGCCTGGATAAGATAAGGCATGATTAGCTAGGGCATTAGATATAACCTGATTGCGTATGATTCCTAAATGCTCAAGAATTCTTTCCCTCAGCTGGCGTGTGGTCTTACCAATGTAAAAACCATTACAGGAACAGCATGTAGCAAGATAAACTATGTTCCTGCTCCTACATGTAGGAAACATAGGCAATCAGGTTATATCTAATGCCCTAGCTAATCATGCCTTATTTTATCCAGTTTAAGTCTATGGCTCTGACACCAGCTGTTTGTCTGTATCAGCCCTTCCTGGAGAACATTTGTGTCAGTGGGCAATTCAAAGACAGCTCCCAATTTCCAATCATCTACAGATTTAGTAAGCCAGAGGCCACTGACATTGACCTTGACTTCAGAAAAGTCAATGCCAAAAAGGAGCGGTCCAAGGACCAATCCCTGAGGGACTCCACTTATAACTGGCCTCTTTGTAGAAATGGATCCCCAGTTCTGACTTCCTGGGTCCTGTCTGTGAACCAGCTGGCTATCCACTGGGTTACATAAGAGTTTGTACCTAACCTCTTAAGTTTATCAACAATGCCCAAGTGGGGGATTTGTCAAATGCATTGGCCAGGTCCAGGTAGGCAGTGTGAACCATTTTGCCCTCATCCATTGTTTCGGTGACCTTCTGAAAGAAGTCCACCGGGTTGAGTAGGCATGACCTGCCCATGATGAAACCATACTGGGTTGGTCCAGTGTCTGCAGGTTTCCTATGTCATTATCGATCATTTCCATGATAATACTTTCCATGGCTTTGGTTATGAGACTAGTGGCACTTATGAGTCTGTAGTTCCCAGGGTCTGAAGATGGCTGATCTTTGTGCAGAGAAATGACTGTTGCTGTTTTCCATTCATGAAGCACAAAGCCTCTTTGGAGGCTACAGTTAAATAGCAATTCCAGAGGGCCTGAGAGATCATGTTTCTTGCTATTTAGAAGGCATCCTGGGATATTGTCTGGGCCCATAGATGCAATTTTCTTGGTCTTAAAGAGAGCATTAAGGACCCGTTCCCTAGTGATAGTAGGGGGAGTTATATTTGATGATATTTCCTGAGGGAAGCTTGACGGAGAGAGAGGGGTAAAGTCGGTGCTAAATTTGTTGGCCAGTAGGTTTGCTATATCTTCTGGCTCAGTATAAATGGCTCCATTTACAATGAGCTCTGCACACAATTGTGTATTACCTTTTAAGCTGCAGGCATAGATGAGAATGCCTTGTGGTTGTCCTTGGACTGGGAGGTAGACTTTATTTGTTCTTTGAGTTATTTGTTTAGTTTTATGAGAGTGCTTTTATCTTGCTGGGTTCTACACCTCTTAATTTTTGCCATGATTGTCTTCCTTCTGTTATACAGCCTATTGATGTTTTGATTCCACCAGGGAGGCTTGTTTTTTGAGTTAGTTGTTTACTTCATCCTGGTGGGTACAGCTGCCTCTATGCAGCTATTAACTTGCTTGTATAGGGTTTCCGTGAAGAGTTCTCCATAAGCAGCAGTGTTCTCAGGGTTTATGGGGGCTTGAAATGTTGCCAGGTTATCGGTTAATAGTAGGAAGTTAGCCTTAGAGTAGTTCCTGAATATTCCAAGGGTAGCTGGTGTTCCAGGTTTTATTTTTACTTAAAAGGAGACCATTTTGTGGTCTGACCTTATCAAAGAAGACATTACATTTGGGGTATGCAGCACTCCCCCATCTTAGTGAGGACCAGATCCAGTATGGCTGCATCCCTTGTTGGTGTATTGACAATCTGTTCCAGGGAGTTTGTGTTTACAAAATCCAGAAATTTCTGTGCCTGTATGTTTGGTGTTGTATATGAGTCCCGGTTAATAGTGGGGTAATTAAAGTCACCTATGAATATGGTATTGGGTTGGATGGTCACTGTTTTCAATAAGTTTAAATACATGGTATGGGTTTCTTGGGTCATAGAGGGGGACGTACAGCTTGCAAGGAAGTGGTATTGGATTTTGCCTTTGGTGATTTGAACATGGAGAAGCTTAAGTGCATTGTCCTGTTTGACCAGCCTTGAGATATATTTATTTTTGATGTAAATCCAGACTCCACCAACTTTAGTTCTTGTCTGTGTAGTAGCTAGCCTAAATGTGTGGAGAACATTATGACCTTGCACTGTCAGCGTGCTCTCCGCGGCTTTAAACCATGTCTCAGTGACTGCACAGACATCAGCTTTCCTGGGGTGAAGAGAACTTCTAGAGGGTAGAATTTTTTGTTTAGATGCCTAGCATTGAGCAGTAACACCTTTAGATTTTCTTGGTTTTGATTTGCTATGTCAGACGTACTTTCAATTTGACATTGCCTAAAAAAGGCACTATGGGGGAGGACAAGGTTTTAGCTAACATTCGAAAGCCTAGAAGCAAGAGGTGCAGAGCATCTCTGGCAAAGCAGCGTGGTCTGTTGACAATCTCCTTCCATGCTGATAAATATCGCACCTCCGTAGAATGACACCAGAAACTAAGCCATTATTAAAGTCAGTAATCTTTTGTTCATATTGTGGCATCATCCTTGGAGAAAGTAAAATGCTGCTCAGTGCTAGGCTAAAACCAGCCTATATATTCCAAGAGCTGCATGATGTCTCTCTTCATATAGTCTAATTTGGTATGTCTCAGGTTATTTATACCCACATAGACTATGACTAAGTCATACTGGTACTTGTGGTCCAATAACCTGAGTGCATGCTTAATGTGATGGTTCCTGGCCCCTGATAAGCAACTGATCATGAATTTCTCCTTACTCAGCCTGGTGAGAGGGACATCAGTGTGTCTCACAATGGAGTCCCCAATAACTAGAATGTTGGATTCTGTGGTGGCTTGCATTATGGGCTTAGAAGTATAGGTTCCATGAGATGTGGCTGTATGTTTTGATGTGGGTGTTGTTTTGAAAGAGTGCATTCGGGGTTACTGAGGGTGCTTGTTATGTGTACTTTGTCTAGGAGGGCTTTGGGGTTTAGGAAGGTTACACTGAAGTGCCTCAGCATATGTGTGTCCATGTGTCTGTTTTAAATTGTGTGTGATGGGTGCAGTGTGTGTACTACTGATAACCTTATTGACATTAGGAGTACTTTTATGTGAGAACTTTCTCTTCACTGACATTGTATAAATACATCTCTCACATACCATATCAGTTTGTTTGAGAATTAACTGGTTGTCAGTAAACATGAGGCAATTTCTACATTGCCTCAGAGTGCCCATATCCAACAAGCTGGTAACAGAGATAGTGGGAAAATTAATATACATGGCAACAGACCCTTTTTATTGATTAGACAGTTGGAGTGAGAATATAAAGTAATGTCAGGAGTATCAGGTTTGCAACTCTGGGGACAGCGCTTGTCACTGCAAACTAGTTGTCCTGTGTGCAACTAGGTAATAGAGAAATTTCAATCGTGCTTTTACAGGAAAAATGTCACAAGGTGACTGAGTCTATACAGGGCACTGCCAAACACTTGAGGAAAAACTAATAAGTAGATCCTGATGATATATGGATAAAGTATTTATGCAGATATTCTGAAGTTAGAAGCAAATCAAGCAGTACTTACTAAAACTAAAGAATTTGCTTGTCAAGAATGACGAAAACAAGGGAGTTACTGGAATGGCTACTGCCTGTCTACTACTAATGTGGATCTCACCACAGCTTCACTCTGCTGGGATACACTCCTTTGCGTCTTCTCTTACCAGAAGCAAAACATTAGCACCAATCACAAGATGAGAAGCAGGCCGCATCCTCTTTAGGGATCCACAATCTTATCCCAGGTGATGTAAGTATCTGTAGGCTTGTTGTTGCCTTTTGCTGGTAGATGCCTTGAATAGCAACCAGACCAATCAGAAAGGTCAAGCACAGACACTCGCTTCCAAACCAGAAAGAGTCAGGAATCTATGCACTCTGCTACTTCTTCCAGCAAGAGCAAAATATAAGCATAAATTACAAACTGGGACCTATGAAGCTGTTCTTAGGCTTTCCGGTGATCAGCAGTCTATGGACATATTTCACCTTTTCCAGGAGTTAATGTCACTGAGGTTAAAGATAATCTTTTATTTTCAGTGGCATCAGTACAGGGAAAAATGTAATGAGTGCTGCTTTCAGTGAATGGGAGAAGGAAAATGTTGCCAATTGGGCGAAAATGCTAATCTGTGCTTTATAAGCAACATAGAGTGGTGCTAAAAGGTAAGGCAATGAGTGTGACAATGCACTTTAAAGTCATTGTATTTTTTCTTCTCTGCTTTTTGTACATTTATACATGTATTCATAATTGCAGCATTTCTCCCTAGGCCTCCATTAGAAAGAAACAACTTATGCCAGATAGATAGTCCTGGTAAGCAAATGAATAAAATAAAACAAAATAAAGTAAAATAAAATAAATGTCAGTGTGCACCCAAAGCACTGAGAGGGACAATCCTAACAGGCAAATGTTTTACATTGTTGTACAGTAGTTTGCATTCAGCATACAAACCGGAATGCATTATTGCACTCATAAAAATGTGTTTTATTGTTATTGTTATTATCTGGTTGTTTTATGGGAGTAGAGCACTGAAACTATTTTACCTGCTCCTGTTAGACAATCAGATTAGTGATTTTCTGAGCCCATTTCATTAACTGCACATATGATAGTTCTCGTTTTATTTAATTTTAGGCAAAAAAGTTATATAGCTCATATATGCATTGTCTATCAAAATTGATATCTTTCCTGTCCAATAAATTGGTCAAAATGATGATTAGAAATTTATAGGGCTGATACATTCCTTCTCTATTAAACTGGAGTATTTTATGTATTTGACACACTGCAGTTAAAACACTCTCCTGTAATATTTAAATTAAATTTGGAATTCTGAAGCCTTATGTGGTTGTTTGTTATAGTCAGTTTTTTCTGGAGTGTTTATCCAAATTACTAAATAACATTTGATCTAGAAATTACTTATATACCATTATTACATCTTCTCTCTGTCTTCCATATCATAGAGAGAATTGAATCGGCAAGATAAACCTACAAATGCATAATTATTTTTGGCAAATTCACTGTATTTGTTCAAGTCTATTTATATTTTTCTGTTTATAAGGATTCCATGTTGTCACTCTATTCTTATGGACGCCTTACAGTGGAGTTAGATACAGTCATTAGGAAATATGGATCACTAACCTTTTTAAAATACAGTAAGAATGTTTTGAAGCTTGCTTGCATTTAGAATTTATCTATCAGGACACCAAAATCCTTATAACAGTAGGCTTTCACCTTAATGTCAATACCCAGAAAGTAGCTAGTAAGCTACATGTACAGAATAAATGTCATTATCACAGCTTTCCATTTAAGTACTGAGCTTAAAGATGTAACCACAGTGTACCCTACTGGATTAGAACAGAAATGTACTTGTACTTTTGTAACTGTTTAGATGCATATATTTTAATAATGGTAACTGGAACACCAGAGGTTAACTTCAGCAAAATAGCTGAAATTAAATTACTTTATAGCCATGTAATAAAATGATGTTATCCTTCAGTTTCAATGCAGTAACAGACACAATGTCTAGAACTAGAGGTTCACTGTATTGTCTTGGAAGTGTTTTTATTGCTTTGTGACTTACAGGATCTAAGAAAAGCCTTGCCTATGTATTTTCACAGGTAGATGCTAAATGCTACCAGCTGCATCAGTGGGGTTTTTACCTGGGATACAGTCGGATGACAAGAAGTGATATCATTCTGCAAGCTATCCCAGCAGTAATATTTGAGATATTAATTTAAGAACTCTCTGAGAGAGACTGAGTATTCTGTAGTTTGCTTTTGACCTGACAACATCAAGATCCACTCACCACATCTACCTTGCTTGCTCTGAAGTAAGTTATTACGATACAGTAATTCGCTTAGATACAGTCAGGAATATAGCAAAGCTTAGCTTAGATGTTTTTCCTTTTTTTATTTGAGACTGTCCTGCAATATTGTTTTAAATATTTCCTGTGATTTTGAACTCTGATGTAACTGTAAGTATATACTGAGTATTTTCTTGTTCTTTTATTATTATTATTAAATATATTTAAAGCTTTCATTGTGGCATGTCCTCCCCGCAGCCGAGTAGCGTTAGAAAGACATGCGTGAATGTGCGTGCCTTTGTTGAAGGTTGGGCGTCGAGCTGACACCTTGGCACCGTAAAAAGCTCCTGCTAATCATTAGCGGACCAGAGTTCCGGTGTGGCGACCCCCTAACCAGGAAAAGCCGAAAGAAAAACAACAACAATATTGTGGCTGATCTGTGCAGAGACATATTTATGTTCTGAGAGTACTTGCATATTTATTTGGTGACACTGTGTAGGTCACTCCTAATAGCCTTGCTTTTGGTCAAACTACCATTTGTATTGATAGTGACATTACACAGTAAGATGGGACACCCTTTGTTAAGGGCCTTAAAGTAGCTGATAAAGAGGTGGCTGGTGGCAGTAATAACTACCTTATAGTCAGGACAGAAGGGGACATAGCTAGTAAACCTGTGCCAGCCTTTCCCAGTTGTGTGTGTGTGTGTAAAACAAATCTCCAGGAGTGTGTGTGTCAGCTACTTGGGCAAGGACATGAAGCACTGGTTGGACAGAGAGAGTGTTGGGGGTCTTGGTTTGGCCACTCAGCTAAGATCTCAATTCTATAGCTGTGCCAGTGGGCAGTCTTATTGGGGATCTGGAGAAAGAGCAAGAGACCAGCCCCGGACTGACTGTGGTCTCTGTCTGCTCTTAAGGGAAATTGCACTTGATGCAGTGAGCTGCATCGGGAAATACTGTGTGTACCTGTCATTCTCCCAATGTACTTCCCCCACTGGTGCTAGTGGTGAGGACTGAGGCTCCTTGAGTTCTGCACCAGTGGTAGGGCATCACAGAGTGTACACATTTTTCTCCGCTCCTCATAAAATCCGTGGTTTTCTGGCAAATCATTGATGATTGAATCCATTAAATAATTACAGGCTTTTGAGTTTCGGATTTCATATCCTTGAGAAAATGCATACTAACACAATACTTTTATTCTATCATTGTTATAAGTTTGTAAGTGCAATATATAAAATCTGTAAATCTCTCCCTATTTTTTGCCCCCCATTATTTCTGGGTTTGTCCAGATTTCTTGTGTTAAGAGGTATGTAGACAGTAGTTAGATTGGAACTGCTCAGGAGATTGAAGTACTGTAGCTTTCAACCTGAAGAGTCAAGGACATAGCCAAAAATAATGAGTGACAAAGTTCCAAAATCAGGGACCCTTTTTAACTTTTTGCTCTTATTTACTTCAAAAATTAATAACGCGATTTGTGTTAAAATTATTTTTCTGAAGAGTAAGATTTTGAGATGATCTAGCGTCTGCTACTATTTAATTAATCTTCACTAATTTACCTGAATGTCACAAACTTTATGAGGGATAGAGTACAAGCATGAGAAAAAAATCGGGAGTATTCTGCAAAATCAGAGCAGTTGACAGTTATTAGGAGGTGGAAAAGAGCTGTCTCACGCAGAACTGAAAAAACAGCTACAGAATTCAGAGTCACCAAGGGATTTTGAGAGGGACTCTGAAGAAGACGAAGAAAAAGAAAACGAGTCACAGAGAACAGAAATGAGTGCCAGAGAATTATTTTTCAACAGATACACTTGCAGCTCACCAGACAGAGTGATCTGTGTTATAAACAAATGAATATTTTAAAAAGTCTGAAAGAGTCCTCTTCTTTTTCGCCCTGATTCCCTTGAGGCAATGATGTCTCTAAAAAAGCGGAGAAGACATTATGCCTTTGTTCAATGTTGGGTGTTTGTTCTCCGGTCTCACTTCAGAGAATTTATTATTGTACATACTCACTGCAAGAAAGTACAGGTCCGTCCACCTCCCCTCTCCCTGACATGTGCATACCCGTAGACTTGAAAGCAGCGCGAGTCCCGTTTTCTTTTAGGATCGGGAGCGCGCATCAAGCCCTCAGTTAGTGATCGGGGACGCTCGTTAGTGCCAGATCCTTGTGTTCTGGAGCACGCACTCCCGCACTGCTTTCTGTGCTTCTGCTGCTGAAGATGGACCGTTGTTGCTGCCGCTGATGCGGGCCTGGCTGCCACACAGCATCGCTACACTTTTACTGCTGGTTCTGCCGTTCCCTGTCGCTGCGAAACATGTCCGGGGGAATCTCAGCACCAAACAGGTAATAGGCAAGTGGGACGTAATTTAGACTCTGAAGACTGCAGTAAGAGAACCGCAACACTTGGGGGTGGAGAATCGGACGAACCGACTGTCATACCAATAGATAATATAGGGTGTATAGTTAATTACATTACTGGGAGGGGTTGGTGGGGGTCTCTTTAAATATTTTGTTTTCTGGGGGTCGGTTCATCAAATAAGACTGTGCATAAGCTTGCTTTTGTGTCCTGAATTTTGAGGTGATCCCAAAATAGACGCGAGGAGCTGTCCTGGATTTAGTGGGCAAATTGAGCACATTGGACTGGAATTTACTTGATAAAATGATTTTCTTTCATGTCTGGCAGCGCACCTTCGGGGGTGGGGGGGGGGTTAGTAATTGCACACTGCCTCCAGGGTAAACGTATTGCCATTGAATCCTGTCCAACCAAAACTGTTAGGGCTGCTGAATTGAGTGTGGAGAAGGAAGGCAGTGATAATATTGCTTCTTAATTGCCAGCACGGACGAGTGACTTGAGTTAAAGCTGTCGATTTGCGTTCACCACCTCCACTATTTACAAGTGTGGTGTTAATGATGATGTTAATGGTCTCAGTGCTGGGGACAGCATGTTTTAAATCTGGGGAGGAGCTTCAGAAGTGTTTCTTCTCTGTATTCTTGGCACTTGTAAGTTAGCTGGAGGGGAAGGGGCTTGTTTATCCCTTGAACTCCTTATTTAATGTCAGTATCCATTGTAGTGCGTTCCATCTAGACTCCTGTTACCATACCAGCACTATCAAGGTACCCAACATCTCAGTTTTGACTTTCACTGTTTTTGTGCCCAGTGTGTGTGAAATAAGTTATTATCAGTTGCCCAGCATGGTGCAGGCTGTAACCCTGTTTGACTCTTGACTTTTTCACATTGTCTGTATTTTAGCTGTAGAACTAACTTTTTTTAGTTATCTGTTGTTAATTTTGTTACATGCTTTGCTCTATATTTTGGATGCACTATAGATTATATATACGTCTTAATTTAAGAATGCATTAGCAAATATGTTTCTTAAAATGAAAAAACATGTTCAAAATATAATGCCAGGTGAGAGCCTCGCTCCTATACAGATGGGTTTAGGTAATCAAGAAAGATGTAATACAATGTGAAAGAGTAGTATATTGCAGATTACAGGATAGACTCTTTACAGCTGGTAAGGACTTTTTTGGGCCACCTAGTCTGTCCATGTCAGTAATTTGTGGATACATTTCTTGTCTTAATTAAACAGCATGCCATTTTTTTCTAATCAGCATAAAATTGACACGTATGTCCCATGTTTTAATGTTTTCTCTATTTTTGTTTCTGACATCTATCAGGAACATTTGTTTTAATCATCTACCATGCTTGCTGTATAAAGAGTTATAAAAAAGTATAAAGAATAAAGTTTATTTAAAAAGGCTGGGCCAGAGTTATTCAGCTTAATACATTTTTCTTAGAATGTATCAGTGGCTAGTTTATCTCTGTTGGGTATTCATCAGTATCCTGCTGTTTTTTTTTTTTTTTTGCTTTAATACCACCATCTTCTCTTTGAAATTACCTGTTTTTTATTCCTTTGTTACTTTTTTGTGTTGTTGATTGTAGTATTTTTTATACATTTTTATGAACCTATAAACCTGTAGTAATGAGGAGGCAGTGAGAACTTTTGAAAACCCACTGTTATTTTCACAGTTATTAGTATTTCTTTTTCATCACTAAATTTGTAATCTAGTGCCGGGAGGTAGTTTTATAAAAAGAGAACACAAAGAACAGAAATATATAATTGAAAAGAGTTCTATATAGTTTGTTAAAATCCAGTTTCACAACTCCATACCTTTTATTTTATGTGGCAAAACAAGCAGAAAAGAGCTGCACAGCTTCTATGCTGATTTTTAAAGATAACAATTGTGACTGGAACTTTGATGCTACTTGACATTAATGATTACCTGGGGTCAGTGCTGACCATTCAGTGCTGCAGTTCTAATTTCTGCAGATTGAAAGTAATGGTAACTGGGTTTGAATTGATGTTAGTATTTATTCCACTATACTGCCTACAGCCAAGTCCCTGCCAAGATATTTTTCTTCAGAACTGATTGATTGAATATAGAATGATCACGTCCCATGGAATAAATACCAGCAGTAGTGTTATGCTTTCATGAGTTAAAGCACTGCAGCATGGATTAGATACCTACCTTGAAAATGGGGGGCCAGCTGGGATATATGTATGGGCCTGCCCCTCCCTTCACATGAGTGAATCATTTTTATGCTTGCTGAGGTATTCTTTCATGCCCTCACATTAGCTTAGGGCAGCTTCCTAAAACCATTGTAGCCAGTGAGTATGGCTATGTATTTTGGAGTTATCACAAAGTACACTGAATAGTGAAGACCAGTGGAATGTGTGGTCTTTCAGTCACCTGCTCATGTTGCTTTTACTTTCCCCTTGAATATGAATAATGTGTTTGTTTGCATAATCTCTGTTCAGACCAAGAGCTATCTGCTGCATTTAGAACCCAGCAATGACTTCGAGGTGGTATCTGTAATTCTTGCTGTCTTGTAATAATATTCTGATTTGTGTCACTAGCTTTTACACTATGACAGCACAGCTGTCTTGGGGTGTTGCATAATTTTCTCGACTTTGCATTAGACTTCTGTCTTTGGTGCACTTTTCCTACATTCCTGATACTGTGACAACTACAGGAATGCAATTCTGCCCTAGGAGGGTCAGTTGGTGGCTTTTTCCTAGCTGATGAAATCCTACTCCATGATTAACAACAGTGTGTACAGGAACATTTCCTGTTCTCATGCAAAGCTAACCTTTCATTACTGATGTACAGCTGACTTCCATCATGCCATCATTCCATCATGCAGTGTTATCAGACAGTTATGAGATCTTTGTCTTGATGGCAGTGCGTTGCTATCATAGTGGCACTTACTGTCCAATTCCACACAGCATGTTGCTGTACATATGTGTGCACAGACAAGTGACTCAATAATCATTAAAAGCTGATATCAAAATTAAAGGCATACTTAACTAGTAAGAAGCAACCACATCTAATGCTGAAAGAGCTGGCACAGGAAATGCATATATGATTTCTCAACAGAAGTATTGTTTCTGTAAGTATATTTGAATGGGTAACAGTTTTTGCTATTTTGAGCAAAGATGCTCACACCTGCTGCAGCCAATGGATGATGACAGCTCTGAAGAGCCGACAGAGTACTAGATAAGATTAGTTCAGGAAAGGAAAGGTTTATTATGGGTATTTTACTCCTGTCTGGGAGATGCGGGTCTTCATTGAAATTTGGTGACTTGCTTACCTTTGAAATACTGGAAGAGTATATGTGTAAGCCCCATTCTGTTTATTTCCATTTGTTGACTGGAATACTCCTATTGAGCTAAGGCCCATTTTCAGGAAAGGCCAAGGGAGAAAAGCTCTGAGTGTAGTAAAACATGAGAGAACTAGTAAAAAAAAAAGTTAACAGTTACCATAAGACTATGATATAAGGTATGCACTGTTCCGAATAGAACATTGCAGTAACATTTACAGCAGTATGCAGTACAGTAGCATTAGCTCACAAGGATTATTTCAAGAATATAAATTAGCTTGATGTCAGGCAGAGCGCTAGTTGTTTAGGTAGTATTACAGTGCATTTATTTACATGAAAGAAATGTGTGTAGCACAGGAAAGTTAGGGCAGTAGGGACTGGAGTACATGCTCCTTACTCAGAGTAAATGGTCAGTTGGTCAGACGGGAATAAAAGTAGATCTAGAGCAGGAGAAATATCGTAGGATGGGATTCAGTGTTGCCAGGTACATTGTCATCTGGATGATAGATAAACTTTTAGATTGAATGAAAAAGCATTTTGTTTTGGTTCTTGTGGTTGGGTTAGGTGGGATTAAGTTGCATAATTTGTTTACTTGTACAGAATGCTGAACATATCCATAATAATTGTTAGAGTTGTTAACTGCTAGGAAGCTTAAGATTTAGAATCACAGGTTTCTGGTTGGATACTGTTTATTGATTAAAGTAGCAAGAGTCAGGTCTATATTATATTTTGTATTATTTTGCAGAGTACCTTTAGTTAGTTGAGTGTTAATGCATGTTTTAATTCAACACGATGTATTTTTCTTCTTTTCTTCTTATTTCTTCATCTGCAATCAGAGTATTTGTTCTCATGAGTTAAGAATGTGTGACATTTGCCTCATTGACTTTAAAAGACAAGGGCATGTCTTTTGAAATTTGCTGGGTCTCTAGATGTGCTGACTTCTCTGCTGAATGCAACAGTAGAAGGTTAAAGACCAGTAACTGTCTTTTGAAATGTAACTGCTGAAATCTCTGATGGACTTAATGATTTGATTTGCATATCACTAAGTCACACCAGGTTGGAGTCAAGGGAAAGATGCAGACTTGGATATGAACTAGCAATTTCTGTTGTTGCAGAACTGATGTGATTAAGCTTTTGTTACTGAGAACCTTTGCTATGACAAGTAGAAGACTAGGTTTAACTGTTTGTTTTTCTCTAGTGAGCAACTGAATGCTGATGTTATTTGATGAATATTGGGGGCTTGGGGAAAAAAAAAACATTGTATATAACTGTGTGCCAAGCTTTGCTATGTGACAATGCTATCTTAACTTGTCTGTGGGGTATATCCATCTGGAAGTGTAACTATTTGAAGATTGTTATCTAACTTATGACAGTTATGGACAGTATTTCTGCATAGGAAATGGCAAGAGAGCTTTGGTGGCTGGAGCTCAGGTTTTATGTACACATCTTATCTATTTTTTGTGCATTTTTATTTCCCTATGTATGCTATCCTGTTTTTATATTTTAATCCGCGTTTATCATATTTTCTTTACTATTCAAATAAAGTTCATTTATTCACCTTTAAGGTTTTGCAGTTATCATTCATTATTTGTTATATTTTTATTTATGCATCATTATTTATCAGGGAAGAGGGTAAGCATTATTTAGAGTGTTCGTTACTAACCTGTCTGGCATGCTTCTCCCATTAGACTTCTTAGAGGTACTGCCAGTGAAAGAGATTATTTTCTGTATTCATATTAGTTGATTAAGAGCAGCTGGTAGTTGGATGTCTCCTAGGTTCATAAATGCATAGATTAGTACTAGGCTAACTACCCTTGTGGGCAATTTTTTTAAGCCTAGCCAATTACCCCATGTGAGAATCAAACCCTGCATCTTGTGTTTGTAAGGCAAACACCTTAACCATTATGCCAACCCTCACTAACCATAATCCATAATGGTGGTAGTACTATACTGCCAGAAATAAAGCTGTGGAGAATTTGCAAATTCTGCCAGCCATCCTTAGGACGTGTGTGTGTGTGTGTGTGTGTGTGTGTGTGTGTGTGTGTGTGTGTGTGTGTGTGTGTGTGTGTGTGTGATTGTGTAAGTATATGTGTTAGTGCTAAGTTGTGTGAAAGACAATTAACAGTGGAGAAAAGGACACTGGAAGACACTGACTGTCAGAGAGAGCAGTGAGCAAAAGGCCTAGAAGTGTGTGACTTGTGTTCAGTCTAGGATGGGGGTAGATTTTGGAAACCCATGCCCAGGACAGCAGTCCATATTCCCTTTAAGACCTTGGTACTAGGTTGTATTTTATAAATTAAATTTTGAAATAAATATCCATCCCATTTCCTGCTATTATTTCATCCCTGTTTGACAGTGGTCAGAGTCAAAGTCTGTCAGTTTCATCTTTCTTGATGACACACTTAGTTATATCCTCCTGCCATCCATGTGTCACATTGTCTCCCCATCTCAGTCATAATGAGGAAAGAGTATAATAATCTGGGTTGAGCATCATTAAGGGTTTGCCTGAGTTTAGAAGAGATATTGGAGTTAGGTATTGTTTTATCTTGTAAAGAATGCCAGTTTTCTTGTTTGTTTTTGACACAGCATAGTCTCTGTCATAGTGGAGTTTTTCTATGGTGAGCCCTAAGAATTTAGTGTGAGCAACCTGACTGAAGGGAGCATTATTAAGAGACACAACTGCAAAGTTATAACGTTTATAAGTTAGTTTACAGTCTCAAAAAGCATCATCTTGATCTTCTTGGGATTTAAAAGATGTTGTGAGTTGACAAGCCAGTATTTCAGTTTG
Source organism: Protopterus annectens (assembly GCF_019279795.1). Lineage (NCBI taxonomy): Eukaryota > Metazoa > Chordata > Ceratodontiformes > Protopteridae > Protopterus > Protopterus annectens. Next base: position 1,267,866,514 of record NC_056741.1, on the reverse strand, counting down.
TGGAGGATTTTCTGCTTAGAGTTGTAATTGGTTGAGGATATGAGCGGAGGAAACTAGTATAGAAATGTCTCTAGATTATACAAATGAAGTATTATGTATTACAGTGTGTTACTCATATGTGAAGATGGTAATGCAGCTCGGTCCGAAAGTAGATCCTAGTGGTACACTTATAGCGAATCACTGATTGAGCAAACATTACAGTGTGGGATCTGTTGGACAGCTAGTTGGTGAACCACTGCAGGCTGGTAAGGCTAATGTTCCATAAAAAGTGAGATACAGTATCAAAAGCCTTGACAGATCTAAGAGAATGAATGCTGCATGAAGGCCTTGATTTTTGCAGTGACTGATGGTGTTTAGCATGTGTAATAGTGCTGTTTCACTCCTGATGCCTGAACAGAATCCTGGTTGGATTTTAAGAGAGTAAATTTCATTTTACTACATAGTCAAGTAACTGTTTTTTTGAATACATTTTTCTGGTAGTTTTGATATGGGGATAAGATAGCAATTGGCCTTTAGCTTTAGAGGTCAATTTGAGTACAACCTTTGTGAACTGGGATTATGAAAGATTGTCTCCAGACTTTAAGATGTACTGTTTTGAGAATGATCTTTTTATTAATTCTGATTCTGATATTCTGCAACATAGATGCCATTTGAAGGTATTTTCTTGGTAATTGATCTGTCACTAGAGATCATACATTCTTTGGATATTTCTTTATCCTTTACTGTAGTTTATATAAATTGCTGATACATTATTAATGTGTCAGATAGTAAACAAGCGTAAAACTGGATCCCCATTATACAGAGATGCTATAGATCTCTTAGTAAACAAAGGGAAGCTGTCATGTGGCCACCCTTTCCCCAAAAAAGTCTTTGTCACTCCACCAATAAATAATCGCAGTAACGTAGTATGCATTTGTGATTAAAACAGTTTAGCTTAATAGGTAAATGTTGTTTGATGTTATTGTCTAACTTTATAAATTTCAGTGTTATATCTGTGATGTTCAGACACTTCAGTAGACTGTAGTAGAACTAAGTAGTTTGACCATTTAATTCTTTTAAGTATAAAAATAGTATGACAGGTAATATTTTTTAATAGCAGTTTCCTGTTTTTTAAAACTCAGCGTTGCTTAGCAAAAATCTTAATATCCCCATTTCAGTAAGTGATGGCAATATACCATGTGTATTTTAATAAAAAGTGTCTGTTTTGCTGAGGTGTATTATGAAATACTGGGAATTTCCAAATTATCTGTTTAATTTTTTGTGTAGTAGCTTGCTGTAGGAGAAAGAAACACATTTTGTTTTCTGTGGTGATTCATTTATTTATTTGGATAATTATTAATTTATTCATTTATTGTTTGCTTGTTTTGACCGGGGTAATCTGATTGGGTTGTGGTAGCCTCTTTTCATCAGAGGCCTGAGGTAAACAGTCTATTACAAACCAGGAAGTTTTATTCAACAGAGAAAATGTTAAACTTATTTAAAATTGAAATTAAAAAATGTCTAAATGAATGACATCCACAATTAATCTGTTAAACTTACTATATATTCTTTTTCAAGTAGAAATTCTCAAATGCTGATATATTACATCACAAAATCTGTAAAAAAAATACTTACACTGTATAGGTAATAATAGTTTATCCCCATCTTCCTTAATAAATGCTATAAATGACCAAGTAAACATTAACAACGAGGAGAACTGGTGTACATCATCCAAATCACTTAGCAAAGGGGTTACCATCTTCTCTGAATACATGTTTTCATGTTTAACCTGAAATCTGTCCCTACCTTTCCTTATCTGCTAGTAGCACTGCCTTACCCATATGTGCTAGCCCTAACCCTAAACTTGTCCGTGCCCATAATCCACCCTATACATTACCTTGATAAAAAAATTCTATAACAGTTCCAGTAAACCATACATATTAATACACACACACAGCAGAAAATGTATCCCCTTTGTAGCCCTACTCTAACCCTGTCGTGCAAACACTCGCACATGTGCACTCACCCATGCTGCCAAATATTTTGGCGTTAATAGACACATCTACTCACTACAGCTGCAAGCACAGGAAAAATAACATTTGATATGCTGCCTTTTGTTTGACTCCTGCACTCAGTGGATGCTTTTGACAACTTCTGACACTACAATTATCTGTCAACAAGCAGTGCATTTGATAATGTGTACTGCAGGTATTATTGCGACAGTCCTTCCCTTTTGGAGTCTTAAATGGATGTGTTTTCACAGTTCTACTCAGCACACCATACTGGAATGAAGAAGTACTTCTCATGCAGTTCCAGTTCCAGTGCTGATATGTGAGATTATAGCATACTGCCTGCGCTGCTGCTGAGTTCTTGGATGTGATGGTGTAGTGCACTACTCTCAACAATACCACAATTCTGTGTGGTGCTACCTGCGCTGCTAGTGAGTTCTTGGATCTGGTGGTGTAGTGCACTGCTCTCAACAGTACCACAATCCTGTGTGGTGCTACCTACGCAGCTGCTGAGTTCTTGGATGTGGTGGTGTAGTGCACTGCTCTCAACAATATCGTAATCCTATGTGGTGCTACCTGCGCTGCTGCTGATTTCTTGGATGTGGTGGTGTAGTGCGCTGCTCTCAGCAATACCACACCCCTGTGTGGTGCTATCTGTGCTGCTGCTGAGTTCTTGGATGTGGTGGAGTAGTGCTCTGCTCTCAACAATACCACAATTCTATGTGGTTGTACAGAACGTTAATCCACTGTACTGCCGCACTTCAGCAAAAACAACAGTGCAGGATTTAGCTCCTCCTTCACGTTTTCTTTTTCTTCTTCTTTTCCCATATCACTTCTGTTTCCCCTAAATCTTTGCATTATATCTGCAAGCTTCGCATGACTTAATTTGCTGACTTATCTTGGTCTTTCATTTTGGATTATACTTTCATTAGCCACTGTCCCTCTGTCCTCTTTTTATGGATGTAAAGACTATGTTATCATCATCTGCAGTATGTAGTAACCGATATGAATTAATTTTAATTGAATGCTAATTTCATTTGTTGTTATTATTATTATTATTATTATTAATATTGTGGTTATTAATATTCATAGCTACTTTACTAGTTATAGCAGAAAAGTTTGTTAATCCCCCTAAATGTGTTCATTATTAATTATACCAAACTTTATTGGGCAGAACATTTTCCCCATGTACCTATATTAAGAGCCCTAGCTGCTATCGGTCCCTGGCCCCCTGCATCCTTAACTTCCCTCTCTAATATCAATATTTCCTGCCTAGGACACTTGACTCCTTTTGCCTGAAGACTAAGGACCCTCTCCTACCGGTGGCTACATCACAGTGCCTCCTACCCTTGTTCCCTTATAGTGATAAGGGAAGCACGAAACTCTCTAATATCAATATTTCCTGCCTTTGACACTTGACTCCTTTTGCCTGAAGACTAAGGACCCTCTCCTACCGGCGGCTACATCACAGTGCCTCCTACCCTTGTTCCCTTATAGTGATAAGGGAAGCAAGAAACTCTCTAATATCAATATTTCCTGCCTCGGACACTTGACTCCTTTTGCCTGAAGACTAAGGACCCTCTCCTACCGGCGGCTACATCACAGTGCCTCCTACCCTTGTTCCCTTATAGTGATAAGGGAAGCAAGAAAGTATGTTCATTTCCTACATTTTTAGAAGTGTATAGAGCAGGACTAATAACTTGTAGGTGGTTTAAGGTTGCTTCTAAGCCAGGACTGCCTGCAGCCATTTCCTTATAGTTTGTATTTTTTCCCCACAACATTTTGAAATGGATTCCATTTTTATCCTCTCCTGCCCTCCCTTGACCAGACTTTCCCCCACTTATAATCAACCTCTGTAGTTACTGTCTTTGTCCACTAGGTGGCATCCTTACCCAGCTCTACCAATCCCTCTACCCTATACCATATTCCTCTCAGAATTTCCTTGTTCAATACTTTGCTTCTCTTCAGTTCACTAAGTTGTATTACTATATTAGCGCCTTTCTCCTACCATCCCTCCCACCACTCGGCATACCTCTCTTTGTACCTACATTACTTACCTTTTTTCAAAGCACTTTTCTCTGATTGTTCCTCATATGCTTCTTCCTTCTCTTGTCTTAACCTGCTCCATTCGCCCTGCAGGTTCACTCCGCTCCCCTACCCTACCCCCAATTCCCACCCCCAGTGGCCCTAAACTTATACTTCTATAACCACACCCTCCTAAACACACAACCAATCAGATAGTGCCACCATCCTAGTAAATTGAACCACACCTACTTTTCACGTAACCAATCCCTACCCCTAATTAATTATAATCTCAACTCAAACTCCTCCTCTCCTCCTAACCCATACCTCTGCTAAACAACCTAATATTTCCTTACCTATTCTACCATCATGTCTACTAAAACCACCTCAACCCTAACTAAACTACTACTCTGTGCCACACTCACATCTGTACTAACCTCAGCATATCTGTTAACCTCCTATGAACACCCAAATACTTCTCATCCTAACCATCCAAGAAAACAAACAGTCCCACATACTCTCACATTCACCCTTAATAATATCATTATTACATCCACACCTAGACACATACTAGCTAAATACTACAGACTTGGCCACATTACATACAACAACCTTACAACAAAGAAATTCCGCTACCAAATTAATAACATACATTATCTTTTACTTTCACTAAAAAAGCATTGCTTACTGGATGGAGACATACATCCTAATCCTGGCCCACATAATGTCCTATCCACTGGACATCTCACCAACAATCCCTCTATTCCCCTCATCCCCAACAAACACCCCAACTCTCTCCTCATTGCATATCTTGATATCCAAAGTGTAAATAACAAAGTTCCCCATCTTCATGCTCTCCTGGATATACACTCTTTTGATATTCTATGTTTGACAGAGACTTGGCTTAAACCTAAAACACAAGATAATGAAATTATCCCACCAGGTTATAACATATTTAGACTTGACCGTATAAAAAGAAAAGGAGGGGGAGTAGCACTTCTTTTCAAAGATGGACTACAAGTCACCTCTATACCCTATAACCCACCAAAAGACAACCATGCTGAAGTCCTTATTTCCAAATTACAGCTCAACTCTAGTAAATCCTTATATATCTTTTGTATCTATCTACCTCCCGGGAAATCTATCAGCATTCTAGAGGATATTCTGAGCTGGATCTCTGCATCCTTCCCACAAGAAACAATTATCCTAGGAGACTTTAACATAGATTGGAAGAACATAAATACTGAACATCCTACCTCTCACATTAACCTTCAAGGCTTCTCTCAGACCATTACCTCCCCAACAAGAATAAACAAACCAAACAAAAAAGAGAGCACTTTGGATTGGATCCTTATTAATAACTACCACCAACATTATATAGTTGGTATCCTCCCTGACGATGTAAGTGACCATTCCTTGACTTATATAATCAGGCAAAAGTTTAATACCTCTCACCTAACCTCATATAGGACTATACGGTCCAACAAGCAATTTAACCAGCACCTTTTCCAGAGTGAACTCAGTGCCTGTGATTGGTCTCAATTAAAAACCCTCCCACTTGAGCAGGCTGTCAAATATTTCAACTCTAAGTTCTTAGAAATCCTAGACCACCACGCTCCTAAATGTACTATCAGAACTAGGTCCAAACCTGCCCCTTGGCTTACAAATGAAACCAAGAAAAAAATCCTCCTCCAAAATAAAGCCTGGTGCAAGTGGCAAACTACCAAAAGTACATCAGATCAACAAAGCTCTAGACATATGAGAAACATGACAAAAAAAAGAAATCCTCTCAGACAAAAAAAACTTCTACGGTAAAATGCAGCAAACAAACCAAAACAATCCTCAAAAATTCTGGGCAAGTATCAATAGACTCCTCTATCCAGGTCACTCCAGAACACCAACCCCAACAGGTGCAACACATGAGACTCCTATCCAAACTGCCAATGCTTTCAATTCCTTCTTCACAGAGGCTATCTAGTCTCTAGCCAGTCAACTAGCTCCTGATAGAGCCAGTCTTCTTAAATCTTCTCCGAGCTCTCTTCCTACCTTCCAATTTCTACCCACCTCTACAAATTATATCTATAAATTCATTCTAAAACTTAAGCCTTGTACTCCTTCTGCTGACCAGATCCCAGCCGAATACCTGCAAAAAGCAGCTAAAGAAGTAACCTACCCGATATCCATCCTGATTAATAGAACTACTAACGAGGGAAGCATCCCTAACATCTGGAAAATCTCACATATTATCCCCCTACACAAAGGTGGCAACTCAAATGAATACTCTAATTATCGACCTATAGCCCTACTATCCCCCTTATCAAAAATAATGGAAAAATGTATTCACCATCAGCTTATTTAATTCAACACAACATACTTGCTGAAAGCCAACATGGCTTTAGGCCATTCCACAGTACTACTACTGCCCTCTTATCTTTTACTGATACCATAAACAAAAACCGTAATAACAATATTCTCTCTTCCTCTCTATTTATTGATCTCTCAAAAGCATTTGATATGGTAAACCACTCTCTACTTATAAATATTCTGAAATCACTCTCTCGTGATACTTTGGCTGTACAATGGTTTACTTCTTACCTCAGCAATAGGCAACAGGCTGTGCTCTGGGAGAATAAACTATCATCCCACCTTCCAGTCTCACTCGGTGTCCCTCAGGGCTCCATCCTAGGCCCTCTCTTATTCTCAATATTTATCAATGATCTCTACCTAGCTATTCCTCAGGCAACATGCATACAATATGCAAATGATTCAACTTTAATCTGTGCAGCTGAATCTTCATCTGAACTACAATCCCTAACTCAGAAAATATTTAACATAGTTGAGACTTGGTTCACAAAACGTTGCCTCCTCTTGAATCCCAAAAAAACAAAGCTCCTTCTCTTTACACCCACCCGTAAATCCATGCCTTTGGATTTCTCTGTCATTTCTAACAATGGCACCCTCATATTCCCTGATTCTACCACCAAACTCCTAGGAATAACTATAGACGGTCACCTCAGCTTTGATAACCATATTAATAACACTATAAAAACAGTCAACAGAAAAATGGGCTCCCTATACAGGATCAAATATTTTCTCACTCCAACAGCCAGAACTACTATTGTCCACTCTCATCTAATCTCAACACTCCTCTATGCCTCACCAATTTACACCAACCTATCCAAGAAGAATCTTCTTAAACTCACTTCATCTTACAACAACATTGCCAGATGTGCTACTGGTAATCACTTTAGGACTCATCACTGCCAGAATCTAAAACAACTAGGATGGCTTGAAACTGCAAAATCAGCTTTATTTTAACCAACTAACCATTCTTCATAAGATCCTCAACCAGCCCAACAACACTCCTATACTCTCAAACCTCATTACTCCGTATAAAAATCTTAATACCTTACGCTCTGCTAACAAACCTCTACTTAGTATTAGTAAGTCTAACAACATGGCAGGAAACTCTCTTTACACTAACACAACTGGGAAATACTGGAATCTTCTACCTAGTGATCTTATATCACTTCCTTCCCTACCCCACTTCAAACAAAAACTCAAAATATACCTTAGAACACACTGGCTATGCCCTTGCACTAACCCTGACTAACCTACTACCTTAGCGACTTAAGTTTCTCCTAACTCCTTATAACTCCTTATAATTTAATGCTCTTTCTGCAAACTTTAGAAGAATAGCGAACCCGCTTTACTGATGTTCTACCTCACATGGATATCTTGATCAACATGTTATCAATACTCTCTTATGTAACCGTTCTCTGGAAATTGTAAACCTTAACATTAATCTACCTTATGAGAATATCTTGTCCCATATTATTGTAAATATTTGTCTTGTAATAAACTGTACAATGTTTGTATCTACTGCTATGTTAACTTGATTGTAACATTACAAACGCTGTTTTGTATTTGTAACCTTATACATTTTGTTATAATGTATCTGTCTTTGGATCTTTTCTCCCCGGGCCTCTACTGAAAATGGACATATATCCAGTTGGACTAGCCCGGTCAACAAATGTAAAATAAATAAAATAAAAAATAAAATGGGCCTTGCCCAGTTTATATCCCATTTATATACAATAATTCCAGAATGGCTTCACTTGAAACTCTCCCAGCTTTCCATTCCTGCTTCCACCTGTCAATGGATCACCAATTTTCTAACCAATAGGAAACAGCAGGTAAAACTGGGAAAAGTTACATCTAGCTATCGCACGATCAGAACAGGTGCTCCCCCAGGGATGTGTGCTGTCCCCACTGCTATTCCCCCTCTACACTAATGAATGCACCTCTAAGGACCCCTCTGTCAAACATATTAACTACACAAATGATACAACTGTCATCGGGCTCATGAGGAATGGTGATGAGTCTGCATATAGATGGGAGGTTAAGCAGCTGGGCATTTGGTGTAGTCAGAATAATCTGGAACTGAACACACTTAAAACTATGGAGATGACAGTGGACTTTAGGAGTGGTACTACAATATTATCGCCCCTCTTTATATTTAATACTGCTGTCAGTTGTGGAATCCTTCAAGTTTTTGGGATCTATATTCTCCTGGGATGTGAAGTGGGAGACCAATGTAGGGTCCATCATAAAAAAGGCACAATAGCGAATGTACATTCTGCGACAGCTGAGGAAGTTCAACCTCCCACAAGAACTGTTGATTCAGTTCTATACAGCAGGCATTGAGTCTGTTCTTAGCTCATCCATAACAGTGTGGTTTGGATCTCTGTCTAATCATGACAGAAATAGGTCACATTGAATAGTCAGATCTGCTGAAAATATCGTTAGTGCTAGTTTGCCCTCCTTACAGGACTGTAATATTCCAGAGTCACGAAAAGGGCAGGGAAGATCAGCATCGACCCTTCCCATCCAGGCCACCATCTTTTTAAACTTTTACCATCAGCCAGGCATTATAGATTAATACACACCAAAACAAAGCAGATATAAGAACAGTTTTTTTCCCACAGACCAGCAAGTTCATAAATGGTTCATTCAGCTTATTATGTTGGGATATTCTTTTTTTCCAAGCCTGCTAGGATTCTGCAGTATTGTTTACATGCTCTTAATACCCATTTCTTTCAGAGTTTATTTTAGTATTTCTTGCAGTGAGTTGCACTTTGTACCTTGTATGTATATGTATATTTACTTTTTTGTCTTGTTCTTAATAGTTGTATGCATGTCATTTATGTAGTTCATACTTGGAGAGTCACTGAAACCAGAGTCAAATTCCTTGTATGTATGCATGCTTGGCCAATAAATGTGATTTTGATTATCAAAACAGGCAGAACCGACAGAACTAATGAACTAAGTAAGTAATTAACTAAATAAGTACTTATTTTACTTGTCTGTTTACTGGGATAGAGCACTAGTCAAACAATTGCAAGTTTAGCATGGGTTGCATAAGAAACAGTTAATAGTGACTAGAACAGTATATTGCATTTACAACATTTAACAGAAAGCAGAAAAAGACAAATTTGACTAGGTTGCATTATTGCATCTAGGAAGCTAAAATGCAATCCAAGTACAATAAATGTAGTCTGACTACTTTGTAGTGAAACTATTTACACACATATCATTTGGGCAAATCCACTGTATTGCAAAGGCCAGTGGAGGAGCTGTAGAAATACAAGACATTATCTATAGTATGGGATGGGTTAATTAGGTAATGCATGTGAGGTGATGGCATGGCAGATAATTTATTGTGCTAGCGCCAGATGTTAGTGGGCTAATATGTTAATATTGCCCGATTCCAATTGCACTGCCTTGTGCTTATGCAGCCTGCGACTTCCTGCACTGCATGTCTCACATATGCTGTGTGTTATGCTGTTGAATCACCCTCCTGTAATCTGCATTCAGTATACTATAAGTAATCGATCTGCATTCCATTTTTTAAATATTTTTATTAAAGAAAAATATCAAAATATACATCATAGCAACATAAACAGCTTTATATTCTTGCCTTTACCAAGAATGAAGCCTAGATGCAAAGACAAGTTAATTGGCTTTAACAATTGTCTAAGAAGTTGGTGCCATTCTAAGGGGATCCAGTATGTGTCAGCCTGAGATGATATGGCAGACAAAGCTTCCTTTTCCACCAGGGATAGCATATACCTGTCATACCAGGACTTCCACATAGGGGTAAGGCATTTGTTGCCCCTATAGTTTGTTTTTAAGGCAGATCCCACCTACTGGACAGTCCTACATAAAATAATTAAACTCAAATTTAGACAACATCAAGGTGGCGCTATTCAATGCTGGGAGTCTAAAATAGAAATATGCCAGAACTTGAGCCCCCTCCTGCAACCTGAACACACTCATTACATATGAATATATAAAATGTGTTCATTATATATATCCTGTAGCTTAGTACCTACCTATGAACCTATAGGAAATACACCCCGGGGATCACTTCTGTGTCTCTGCTCAACAGTGGCACAGGAACATAACTTTCTTGGGTGGCGTAAGCCAGGGAACCTTGTTGGCTAGGCTTACGTAGGCCCTTGGGCCGATAGCCTAGTACCTACCTATGAACCTTAGTAACTGAGACATAGGTCCATAGGTACTTCCTAGGCTATAGATCTGTGAGGATTTTAAAACGCATAGCCTTGCAGTTCCAAAGTAATTATTAGCCCTTATATTTTGCAATGTAAATGTCCAAAGATGGGCCAAACAAGTGTATGTTAGGGTAATTACATGTTTTCCTTATCCATGAAAACCATTGGTGCTGTATCAGGTGTGAATTTGCAGGTACCTGTTCGTTTGTTCAAGCTATGTTTGAATGGAGTAAGAGAAGTTCTCTGCAGTATGTGGAGGGGAAGACAGTTCCGCAGAAGTAGTGTTCCCTGTGATATATTCTTATCTTCCAGCATGTTCTGTTAATCTTACCCAAGAAATTGAGTTCCCTTGAGCAGGTATTTCTAATACAGTTTGGCTTCTGAATGTGTAATAGGTCTGACAGAACAGGGTCTTTTGAGGCTGTATACAAGAGGCAGAGGTAATCTCTCAGTAACCTATATGATGCCAAGAAGAGAAACCAGGCTTTGAGATGGTCTGCATAGCTTTTGTGATTTAGGCTCTGGATTTTTTTTTTTTTAGTGAGGAAACGTAGTGATTCTAGATGTGACAAGTTTTAGACAGGTACATACCGAAAGGATCATTATACTAAGTGATCGAGCCATTGTGTGTCTAATACAGAGGAACTCCTACATCCTTGGATCTTGATGCTATATCTTTAGAGATACGCTGTGCAATGAAAAGGGACGTCATTACAATGTTGGATACACAGTGATCAAAGGACAGTTCATTATCAACATAGGTTCCCAGATCTCTAACTACAAGATCAATTTTCAGGGGGGGGTTGTTGTCAATGTGATAGTTACAAAAGGAGTCATGCTTACTGAATGATACAGTTTCACATTTCTTGGCATTTGGTTTGTCTGTGGTTTTGGCACCAATTATTTGTTTGAGGCAGGCCCTCTTGTAAGCTGCTGATGTCCTTAGGGGAGTTTATGATGGCACCAAGTCTGCAGTCATTTCTAAATTTGGTCATCCATAATCCTTTTACATTAGGTTTGAACTCCATGAAGTAAAGGCCAAAGAGAAGTGGCCCAAGGACTGAACTCTAAGGCACTCCATTAATGATAGGTCTTTTGAAGGCAGTAGAGCCACCCACATTACTTCCTGTGTTCTATTTGTGAGCCAGTTTGCTATCTAACAAATTACATGGGTTAATGTTTAGCTGGGAGAGTTTATTTATGATGCCCGTGTGTGGGATGGGGGTAAACACCTTTGCAGGGTCCAGATAGGCAGTGTTTCAATGCAATGACAGCACTCCCTTTATACCAGGGTTTAACACCTGTCATGCCATCTTCCCCTTTGGAAACTGCAGAATATTATCTATATTTGTTAGAAACAGTGTTACTTCACATCAGATTACCCACAACCCTAGCTTGGAAGTCCTGGAGATCCAAACCCTTAACATTCCAACTATTACTTCATTGCTACCTACAGATCTCCATCAGTGTCACCCAAGGATCACAGAAATTACTTCAACACCAATGAGACATTAAATATGAAACCAAATACCTTCTTATTAGGGGACATCAATTGCCTAAGCATTAATTAACATACTTACACTTCTAAAAATAGTTATACTTAGCATTTCCTAGACTTTCTTAATACTGATACATGGAAGAAGATTGTAAAACTTCCCAGTAGAAACTCTAATATCCTTGAGTTTGTCTTTCTAAACTTTGTCCCCACCTGCACCCCTCCTCACATTCCCTCATCCTTGGTTAACTCTGACCACCAATCATTTATCTTCTTTGTCAGGCCTAGTGGTACCACCCTACCACCAAATGAGACCATATTTAAGGAATTACTCATCACTCATCAGGCCCATAATTGAATACAATGCCCCATTTGGGATGTACCTTACCCGACACCTGCTACAACTAGAAAGACCCCAAAAGTACCTCACCAAGAGGATCAAGGGACTCAAACAGATGCCCTACCCAGTTAGGCTAAAGAAACACCAGCTCTACTCAGAGGCGATCTGTGCCGGACATATAAAGCCATGTCCAACCCAGAATTAATGGACATGCTCCACCTCAAGAAATCCAAATCCATCAGAGCTACACGCTCCAGTGACTTAAACCTCAGCACAGAAATAAATAGAACATGCTGGAGGGACAGATTCATATCCCAGAGGCTCCCCTCACTCTGGAACAAAATCCCAATTCATGTCAGACAGAGCCCCTCAATGACCCTCTTCAAGAAGAATCTTGACGTTTGGATGGGAGATCATAAATTTACTGCTGGGATCTCTTCTGTGTCACTGCTAGACAGAGGCATGGTAAACTAACCTTAAATGGGCTATCTTCTGTGACCTACTATACAGAGGCACAGTCAACTAATCTAAGAAGGGTGGCGAAAGCCAAACACACACTGGCTAGGCTTGTAAATGTCCTAGGGCAGATAGGCTAGTATCAACCTATGAACCTATGAATTATGTAAAGCAAACCTACTTCAGCTTTTAGAAGGCCAATACTAAATTCCCAACAGTCCATTGTATATGGACCCAAATGAGAGGGCTGCTGCATTCACCTCTGACTTTTACCTGCCCTGAACAGCCACGCAGAAAGCCAGTACCCATCCACCCTAAATATAATGGTAAAAATCAGGAATAGACCTCTCTGGTACAACTCTCATTTTAATAACTGTACAACAAAATGAAAGTTAATGAAATCTTGCAAGAAATCCCAGTCTCCCTACCTCAAGATTACATTGAAACATGCCAGCAAGGAACTTAAAAACACAATTAGAAAATCTAAAGCAGAGTATGAACTTAGATTTGTAGTTTCCTTTGGAATCTGTAGCAACTTTTTCTTTGTTTATATCAGAAAATGAAGGAATAATGTCCAACAATGCACTGTGCTCATCCATAAAAATATTATGTAGTCAAACCACAAAGATATAGCCAATATTAGCAGACAAATTTAGTGCTAACTCCTACCCACATTGTTGCCTACAGTATCCATAAGAATTTAGTTTCCCCTGAAATCATAAGTCTTTAAAATCCCTGTCAAAGGCTTAAAATAATACTTCCATGGTACTGAATAACTTACCAGGCTCCATTTTCATCAGTGTCAGGTATGCACTGTCTGAACCCCTACCTAAACTGTTCAACATCAGCCTATCTACAGGGTTTATTTCTGATGCCAGGGGAACTGACACTGTGACTCCCCTCCACAAAAGTGCCCCCCCCCCCCACAGACCCAGGTAATTATAGACCCATCAGCTTCTCCAGTCTTATATGCAAAGTCATGGAATATATCCTATTAGAATGCGTTTATTTATGCAGACATAGGCAACTTAACTGATCTAGATCCCAGTTATTTTGGTTTTGTGAAGGGCAAGTCCTGTTCCCTGAACCCAGGTAAGCTTTTTTGAAAAGGTTACAGGGGATGTGAATATTGGTCATTCTGTGCACACTGCTTATCTTGACCTGGCCAAAGCTTTTGATACTATCCTTATGCTGGTATCACTGAAAAATTAGAAAAGCTTAATGTAAATCCATACATTGTCCACTGAATTGCAAACTGGCTATCCAGCAGATCAGAGTTTCCCCCTCTGAATGGAGTGCCACATTTGGTATGTATAAATCTATGTATTTTTGCTCAAATGGAAAAGACCCAAAGATTTCTAACCAAGAAAATTAAAGGTCTTAAATCCTTTAGCTTCACTAACTGTACTCAGGAGCCCACAGTTTGCTATAAGGTGATCTATGTCTTGCTTTTCTAGCCACAAAAGAGCCACACCTAGCTGACCTCTTATTTCTTTGCAAAACCACTGGCTCTAAAAATACCTGTAGTAAAGACCTACATATACACCAACAAATAAAGAAGACTTAATTGAGGGCAAGGTTCCTAATTCCTAACCTGTGGAATAATTTACCACTGTAAGGTACTACTTTGACAACATTTAAGGCTAATCTTGATGATTGGATGGGTAGACATACATTTACACCAGGGTTGTCATTTGGGACCCAAGCACTATTAAATGCTTGAAATTGGTGATACGAACTTGTAATTTTATCTACTTAAAGGTGTACATGGTTAGGTATGGTATGGTTGCCATGATTTCTTGCCTTGTATGTCTCTAGGTTTCTGTGTTGAGTACAGAATGTAAGAAGGGGTATGAGAAGTGGAAGACTTATTTTAAAGCATTGCTTGTTATCTGACTTTTAGTAATGGCATAAAATAAGACTCAAAAGTCAGACTATTTAAAAAAATATGTCACAATCCCCAGAAATATCATGACCAGCTTGTTAGTGAGATATACTTCAGAAGGCAAAAAAAAGAAAGCACTGCACAGTGTCAAAGCTTTGAGCTCCATGAAGTCTAGCTGGGAGACCAAGAACAAAACCTATATTTTTAAACAAGAAATATCTTTGCCTGAATCATAAGTGATCATATAATAATCATACATTTATATAAATAAAAACAAACTATACCTGCATATTTTTAGTTGCAAACATTATACATCACTTATAATCTTCTGTCCAGTCATTGTCAAACGTTACATAGCTCATTCAATTCCTGCCATGCCTTAAACCTCATCCCTCCTCCAAAACATTATCTTGCAGGAATTGTTTCCCCATTTCACATTTTTTCTATGTTAATTTGCTCCTACCAATTTCTACAGATCTCACTTCCAGTTCTTTTATCTCTGTTACCATCTTCACTACTTCTAGTATGGGTGGCTTAGACTTTGATTTCCATTTTCTAGTCATTGCTTTTTTGGCGACCTCCAGAAGTGAACTCATCAAGGCCTTACTATGAGTAGGTGATTCCAATTCTGTGTCACTCAGCACAGAAAAACTAGTTTCCTTAATTACACCAATTTGCTCACCCAGTATTTATGACAAAGTAGTCTGCAGAGAATTTTTAAAGTCTGTCAACTGATTACACTCGCAAAAAATGTGTTTCCAATTAGCTCTTTCTTCCCCATCACACCTCTAACATCTGTAGTCTACCTAAGGAAAATTCTTTGGAGTCTTCTTGGGGTATAAAAATAGTATGCAAACACTTCTAAACACAGATCCTAAATGTTCTTGACTTTGTTGCATATTTGAGAACCATACATATTTCCTGTCATTGTTTCTTTGTGAATTGTTTATCCAATCTCTCTTCCCGTTACTTTCTAACTTCCTCTAATTGTTTCCTACAGTTATCATTCAGTATTTTAGGTGTCCCACTAATTATCCCTTTTTTAACAACAGCTTGTGTTCTAGATTCTACTAAAACCTTAACCAGTGCTGGTCTTTCACTTGGGACCTCCCTATTCTTTTCTCTGCGTATACTCTGATAGCAATCCTTGATAGGAAAGGCAAACTCTAGCCTGCAGTCCAAATTAATTCTCCTGTTTCCATTTTATTACCTTCCCGTCTTTGATTATTTGCTCCCAGTACCTTAGTTTCTTTGCCAGTTTTCTCCAGTAAATTCCAGCCTATTCTCTGTGCCACTAGTTATAGTCATCCCTGTCAGCAGAATCTCCTTTCTCTATTCCCATGTTGGCTTAGTTTTTAGAATACTTTCTGCTACTTTATGAGTATAATATCCTGTATGGTTATTGTTATTCTCCTTAAGGACCTGCATCGAAAAAAACTCCTAGGCTGTCCTTATTTCTTGAGCTTCTCCCTCTGCTACCTTAGGCAGTCTTCGGATATGCATTGTGTATCTTGTTTAGAATGAGCAGGCCTACTGCTACATTGCCTGCAACCTTTTTTTCTGAATGCTGGATGGTGTCGGGTACCATTTGGATGAACCTGCTCTTTATTGTTTGTGATAAGAATGTGCTTATTACATAGCCCTTCCAGAAACCTGAAGGATAGGTAGTAACTGTGACAATTAGAATCAAATACATCATTTTCTGTAAAAGAAGCAAGAGAGTGAATCAGTAAAACTAAATAATCTTAACTGCCGTGGAAAGCAGCAATTCTCAAGCTCTGCATCATAGCAGGCCTTTCAGGAAGGATCACTGTGCAAAAGTTTGTAGTATTTGGCATTAACTCTGTTCTCTACAGTAGACAGTCCAGGGGTTCCAAGAAAGGAGAAGTACAGATACCTCCTAAGAAGTCTTATATTTCTCCTTGACAGTGTTTTGCATTTGTAAATGAAGTCCCGGCATAGTATGTACATGCTGTAACTTAAAAAGGAAGGCCGTGTATACATGTGGATCCTTTTGAGTGGTGACCATTTAGTTTTTACTGTGTCCTTCTGAAACGGGTACTAAGGGTTCCCTATGGTTTATCATGTCTCATTTAATCAACATGAGACAATTCGGATCCAAAGCATCTAAACCTTAGGAGGTCACTAGTCAAAACAGCAAAATTCCAAGCTCACAAAGCACACACACAGTTTTTTTTTTTTTGCAGAGATTAAGCCTCTCTTGCACCCCTTGACATGGGGCAAGCCCCACACCCACACTCCCAAACTGTAAATAACAACTGCAAGATCACAGTAACTTGAAGAAAAGTGAGAAAGTGAGGAAATGACAGCACTCGTCTTCTCATTCTTTGCTAAGTCTGGCCTTCATGACAGGACACCAGTGTTGTTTTAGGTTTGATATTCCGGGCTTTGCTGAATTGTTTGGGATAAGTAGTAGGTCTCCATGAAAGGTACCTATATGCATAAGGCCTCTTACTCCTGTAAGGCAATAGTATTGTGATCTGTATAAGGACTCTCATTACTGTTATTGTTACCACATGGCCACTGTGACTCTGTCTGACCTGCTTTCCCTACTTCATTCTGTTTCAAATCCCTGTTGCTGTCATCTGTTTGATCGTAGTTGAGGTGTGGGTGTGAGAGACCTGTTGCAATCACCAGGTCTTTACAGATGTGGGTCATAATTTTCAGCGCCCCCCTTGTGCAGTCAAGTCTATAGAGACTGTGTGTCTACTTACTGCAAAAGGTATTTTGTGTGTGATACAGGTACAGAATGCTACCAAGGTAAATGTTCAGCAAATTAGCCTGGCTTTCTCTTGCAGCATCTAATTTCCCCTCCTAATAGGATTGCAGACTTTCATCCACATTGCTGCTCTGTATTGTATAGTACACTTTAGAACTGTAGATTTTACATGATAGTGTGATAGAAGAGAAGATTCAAAGAGAAAACGGCTAACAGGGAATACTTCAAAAAAGGTGGCAGTATTAATTTCCACTTACAATTCATCTACCCATTAGGGATCATTTCTGTTTACTTTGCTATCCTATGTAATTATAAAAGGTATACTTTGATTTACTGGATACAGATGTACCATTTGCAGTCTACTGATGTTGAGTTTAATGCCACTGGTAGACTAGCAGTAGACTATACAGATATTAAGTTGACCTCTGATGTTCCTACACAAGGGCTGTGCCCCTCTGCACCCATCACTTAATATACTGCCTCTGAGGTTGCATCACTTGGAGAAAATGCATTAATTTTGTTTTACCTCTCACCCCATAGTAACAGAGGCAGTAAGGTATAATCACAAATTCAGACTTCGGTAAGATCAGCTTTTTTACTGTTTACTAGACCCAGTATCAGTAGGTTTGGATAACTCACATGACCTATCGCATACAATGTTTTCTTTTTGATAAGCCCCTCCCCCACTCTGCTTCAGTATTATATGTCTAACCCTGATGTCACTGTATGTCAAGCAAAGCTGTTTAGCATCTCCAGATTCAAGAAATCTAAGGTGTTAGCACACTTACTACCAAAGTGAGCTGCACAAACACAGGATACATACAGAAGAGGTGCATACTAAATTTATGAGGTAACTGCTTTTCTGCATTTTATGTAATGTTATTTTCACTTGCTCTACATTTGTGTAACTTTATGCATTCTGTCAAAAATGAAACATTCTGTCACCATTTTTGAAAAGCAGTTGCTTGTTTTATTCTCAGTGAGAGATCACCTTATACCAGATAAAATTAATAAATGATGCAGTTGATTGATTTCTATGGGTATTGCTTTACTTTGCATTTTATTATTATTTTTAGTTAGTTTACTGGGGTAGAACACCAATCACAAGTGATCAGAATTATATTTAGTGAGATAGCAAGAGTGTAATGAAAATTACACGCCTGTAATGTACAATTATCAGCTAACAGAAATTAAAGGAATATGTTCAATTTTAATATACATTAATTACACTAGAATAAGACAAGTCTCGTTTAAAAAGTGAGGTGTCTGTATGACAATTACAATTGTTGGCTAAGTCAGAATGATAGGATAGTTGAATGAGCTAAAGGATGTTAGAGGCTGTGAATAGTTCGAAGGATTAAAGGTTATGTGAACCTTGGCTCTAGATGATTGTCTCTGTTGAAGTTACACCCTAACTCCATGAGCAAAAATGAGCAAAAATGGGGAAAAGGTGTTTGTGGATGGATGGATGGAAGCATAGATTGGTACAGCATGCCATATGAAGGGTCTATATTATATTCTCAAAAACCGACAATGTCGAATCTGACATTGTCAACATGAGAATATCGAACGTTCAGAATCTCGAGCTTGCAAGGGGAGATTTCCGTTTACTGCAATGTGGTGCGATCTCAAAGTTGGTATATTTAAGTACTGGGGGTGTGGGGGATGCAGGGGGGCTTGCCCCCCTGCTTAAACCCATTGGGGTACTTTTTTTCTTTTTTGTCTTTTTATAAGGTCGATGTTTGAAGACATCAACCGTATGGTGTCGACCATATGTTGTTCAATATTTTCAAATGTCGATCTTATAATATAGATCCCATATGAAGGACAGAAAGTAGGAGAAAGAGAGAGTGATATTGTTCAGGTTAGGTGATATGGTTGGATTACAGACAGTGACATTTGGCTTCCTGCTTCATACTGATTTTACATTTTGCAATATGCCGTGCTAGTGAAATGTCTTGATGACCAGACAGGCTTTCTGCAATATTGACAAAGTTTTGTATCACAAGCGCTATACAGTGGTGTCAAATTAGATGTATTACTTATACAATTTTGCAGTGATATTTAAATGTGTAACCTACAGTATTGACATACTGTCATGAAATAGTGTTTCATGGAGAACTTCCATACTCCCATGCATTTCTGCAGTGTGTAAGCTTGAGTACTTTACCATTAAAATTTTTGAGAGGGGAACAAAATCTTCTCTTAATATAGGCATAAGACTGTTCCCCACCCAGGAACATTTTGTAAAACTTCAAACTGAATCATGTATTTTAGTGATTTTTAGCTTGCTTTTTTAGCTTGCTAAATTTTGAAAAGATGGAATTCATTAAGCTAATGAGGCATTTACTTTATCCATTTCTGTTATATCTAACAGTATACATGTAGAGTGTCTCACTAATCTTAGCGCCAAGTTTTTAACATGTGAAGCTTGCAACCCTTGGCAATAGGGTATTTGGGAGGAAAGTGTGGCACGCCCTGTTGGGGAAAGAAATTCTGAAAGTCCAAAGCAAGCAGTACTGACATTAATGTGCTAAAACTTTCATTTCAAGGAGGATGCAAAGCTGGGCTTTCTGTTGGTCACACATCATTGTCAGACTTCAGCAAGATTCAGTTTAGATAAGCAGCAATTATTGTGCATTTATTTGTTTGTTAGCTTAATATTTATTAACCAGGTAGATCCCACTGAGTTTACTGGTTTTGTTAGGAGACACAAGGAACTAAAGACTTTAACATGGTAAAAATATATAGTTAATATAATCAAGTTGTATGAGAAATAAAAAAGCAAATTATTTAGTTTTAAAAGAAATAAAGAAGCATGGTCAAATGGCATCCACAACTCAAGATAACAAAGATTTGCATACATCTCAAGGTCACTCTTAACAGGTAGCCAACCTGTATTTGTCTAGCTTCATCTGCATTGTTTCCAGCAACTTTGGCAGTGAAACTAAAAGACAATTTTTTGTCTTTCTCCACTATTGCACTTCCTATTTTTTTTCTCTAAACAGAGATTCTGAAGAAAAATTCTTGCTTTCTCCAATACATTCTCATTGCGTATTTCTCTCAGGTAGACAGTTTTAAAATTTCCCTTTTCATCAGAATGCAGTTCTTTATCATAAATATTAATCTTTTGTCTCATTACAGTCAGACAGCGCTACCGCCTAACGAAAGTTATTATATTGTCATCTTTTGCTGAATAGTGATCTTATTAATAAAATATAATTTAAAGCCATTAATCTACTTTAGTCAAATTATTTGTCATCAATGATTTTATCAGCATCTGGCAAAACAGTGCATAAAATATGCTGTTAGTTGGATCTGTTACTGTTACTTCTAGAATATTTACAAAATGTTTTAAAGTAGACACTATTTTATATGACACAATAGATTAACTTTCTGTGGATGCAGTAACATATTATTTCTGTTTAAAAAAAGCAGAAAAACAAATGTGTTGCTGAATAGACATTGATGTTATTTATTCATAAAAGTCATAACAATGTTGATTACTGTCCCAACCACTGCTTGTTTGTCGCAGTGCTTAACAAAGATGTTTAATGCTGTATGTCTAGTTGAACTGCACAACCTACTAAGTAAATGTGGATGCCTGAGCCATGCTTTTCACAGTTTAGTTACCAATCCCTGTGTGACAATTCACCATGTGAAGGGAGGGTGGCCTAATTGTTAAAGTGTTTGCCTTACAAACACAAGGTGCGGGGTTTGATTCTCACAAGGGATAATTGGCTAGGCTTAAAATGGCTCACAAGGGCAGTTAGCTTAGTACTGATCTATGAACCTATGTAGTATGTTTCCCAACTGACAATGACCAAAGAGTGTAGATAGGTGACATTCACTCACAAAACTGTACAGGGTGAAAAAAAAGGAAAATGGAGCTGAAAACAACAAATTCTGCAAGGCAATAAAGGTGTTTCTGCACATGTGCAGGAAGGTGTCCCGACTGATGAGTGACCCTTGAAGATGCCACATAGACGATATATGCTACCCAGTGACTTTGTAATACCAAGGTCCCATCTGCCTGAGTTGGTGGAAGCTCAGATGGATGTAAAGATCCCATGGCATTTATTGAAAAATAGAACAAGGGAGGTTTCCCAGTGCCCTGGCCAAATTCCCCTACTCAGTATCTATACCACCTCCGGTCTCCCATGAAAAGAGGACACTGGCCCAGTAGGACTAACCGGGCCAACAAAAGAGTAAATAAACCCATTTTTCACAGTTGTGTGCATCCATCCTTTCTGGGGTAAATGTAGAGCAGTTCTAAGCCATTAGCAATGGCAGTTCAGAAAAGCATTGATGTTCCATGGTGCTTAAAGTGTATTGTCACATTTACATGACTTACCTTTTGCATGAAATTGTATGGTGCTTAAGGTGCTGATCAGGCTTTTTTAGCCATTGCTGAACTCATTTTCTGTTTTCTTTATGGAAAAATACTCCTCGTAAAATTCCATTTCCCTGTGCTGATACCAATGAAAATTAAGCGATCTTTAACTTCAGTGACATTAGCTCAGGGAAAAACATCAAATGCATCCATAGGTTTAATAGACTCATGCTGTACATATGCAGAGATGCTTCCATTAAACTCTGTGGACCACTGCCTGATATGACAACACAAAGGAAAACTCTGAATTTATTTGGGCCTTGGTTTCAGTAACAGGTTCATGAAGCTTTTTATTGAAAAGATGGCCCAAATAAATTAGTTTTGACTATGGCAAGATGCACTGCAGTGCTTAATTCACCAAATGTGGTAATGCACCAAAGTGGAACTGCTTCATGAGTAGCCTGAGGTAGTCAAAATTGAATATTTCTTAATGTATATTGCACTAACAGTTTGGTGTTGGAATGAAGGAGCCTATCTCTTCATTCTTCATTTGTTGAATTCTGTAATTGATTTGTTCTAGCAGTAATGCCATAAAGTGTGTGTCTGAGATTAATTTGCTTATACTTCTTTCATGTCCATTAAACACAGGATTGTTTGTATGTTATCCCATAAGCTGACTATACTTAAGGATAAATATCCAGGTTGTGTCCATGCCTGAGCAAATGAAGCTGATCTTCATGTTTGGACAATACAAGCACTGCCGTATGCTAAAATAATCAAAACATCGGGTCTATATTACAAACCTGAAAAGGCTAAATCTCTAATATATGTATATCGACACATAAAGGTCAATGTACATACAAAGCGAAAATGTAAACGGCGAAAATCGAAATGCCAAACGTGTTTTGTAATCAAAATGTGCCACACAGGTAAGCAAAAAAAAAATTAATTTCATCCAGAAAAAAAGAGGTCATTGTCCCACTGTACTCATCCCTCATTAGACCCATTATAGAATATAATGCCCCATTTGGTATGTACCTCACAAGACATCTGCAACAGCTGGAAAGGCCACAGAAATACCTCACTAAAAGAATCACAGGCTTAAAGCAGATGCCATATGCTGACTGTCTAAAAAAAACTCCAGCTATACTCTGTGGCATATCGTCTACTCAGAGGCGATCTCTGCTTAACATACAAGGCTATGTCAAACCCTGAGCTGTTGGACATGCTCCACTTAAAGAAATCCCAATCCCTCAGAGCCACACACTCCAGGGATCTAAACCTTATCACAATTAACAAAACATGCTGGAGGGATAGGTTCCTGACCCAGAGACTCCCCATACTGTGGAATAGACTGCCCATGCATGTCAAGCAGAGCACCTCATTGTCCCTCTTCAAAAGGAACCTTGATGATTGGATGGGAGATAGGAAATGCTCCCCGGGAATCATGTCAGTTGCCCTGCTAGACAGGGGCCCAGAAAAGTAAATATTGTGGAAAGAAATTTCCAGGGAATTGTTATGGCTAGGCTTGCATAGGCCTTAGGGCCGATAGCCTAGTACCAACCTATGAACCTATACTCTTTTGCAGGGGGGCAAGTCCCCCTGCACCTCCCCATACCCCCCTATTTAAATATACCCACTCCAAGACCGCACTACAGTGGGGATAAGGACATATTTCCTTATCCCCACCATCACACTTCTGGCTAAAAAACACATTTGGAGTTTTGATTTTCACTGTTTGTGTTTTGCTTTGTATGTACATCGACCTTTATGTGTCGATGTACATATATTCAAGATTTAGCCTTTTCGAGTTTGTAATATAGACCCCAAAACATCAACCCTCAGGGTGGAAAATATGTTGTAAAAGCTGTAGTACATGGATGTGTTTGCCTCCATGTGCTCTAATGGTGTTGGGAGATAAAGCCATGTCTGCAGTCTAGATGACATAATTTTAGTGAGCCTGATTGAGACGGTCAGGGGAGGAGTGATATACAAAACAATGGCCTGCTCAGCTATCCTGGGAGGTTTCAGAGGGTGCTCTAATCCTTCAACAGAATACACAGCTTTCTTTCTGCTATTGCTTCAGTGTGTTTACTCCATGAGAGCTGCATGCTGCAGTGAGACGTGCACAGCCAGTGAGTTAAACAGGAAGCACATCCGCCTTTGGTGTTGGAAGATCAGAAGACTGGTGGTTTTAGTCTCACAACAGGTAGTTGGATTGATTTTTCTAATCCTGGCACCACAGAGTAGCATAATGGGGGGGGGGGGTGTTGCTAATGCTGCATTCCCGAGTGTGCTTTCCTTTGGATGACAAACCAAGGTCCCATCTGCCTGAGTTAGTGGTAGCTCAGGTGGATGTAAAAGATCCCAAGGTACTTATCAAAAAAGTGTAGGAGAAGTTTCTCAGTGTCCTGGCCACATATCCCATAGTCAGAATGAATATCACCTTATGTCTGCCCTGAAAATAGGTCATTGGACTTAGTGGGACTAACCAGGTCAACAAAAGTGTAAATAAAAAAAAAAAAAAACCACTAGGGAAGCATATTCTGGCCAAACATAGGGGAATTGTTATAGTTGAAGCTGCCTGAAAGTGTAGAACATTGAAGTGTACCTGTACACATGCAGAAGTGCCTCACAGGATAATTGTACAGAACAGTTTATCAATGCCACTTGACAGTGATAATGCCAGATACATCCTTACAAGTCACTTCTGATGACTTCATGGGGAAAACTTTGTGCAGAGTTTGCTTAGGTGCTTACCACCTTAAGCATTTATAATCTACTCTGATAGTCTAAGGCTGCTAACATCTCCTGAGGAAGCAGGAAACAGACAAAGAGGCAACTTACAAAAAAGTAGGAGTACTGATCCTTAAACCTTGTACAATATTAGAAAAGTTAATGAATAGTGAAAATTATGAAAAGTATCATTTCAGTACTACCAAAAGTTTCTTAGCACTGAAAAGGTTTTTTTTTTTGGGAGGGGTGATCTAAGTAATCAAAAGAATTTGTATTCTAAAAATAGTATTTTGCTGTACAGGAAAGGATGAAAAAATTTTGCTAAACTTAGAAAAATATACATTACAAAAGTTTAAGCCTGTTGAAAATAATCACTTTTCTTTATCTGCACGTGGTAGGCTTCTGTGTTTAGCAGGAAAAAAATGCCACATCATTACTATATTAATGACATACCTCTCAAATGCACATATTTTCTTAGAATGTCCAGATTTTTGCCTCATATTTTGGTCTGTTTCTTATAAAATTGTGGTTTTCTAGGAAATCACTGGCAACTCGTGCGTTCAGGATTGAAGTCAGAAAATAATGGCACACATTTCAGTTTCAGATTTAATATCCTTCAGAAAAAATCATGCTAATGCAAAACCTGTTATTCTGCCAACTTTCTAAGTTTGTAAGAGCGATATTTAAAAAGTATCCCTATTTTTGGGCCTGTGTATCCCCATTATTTGTGCCTTTGTCCAAATAGCTTGCTCTAAGAGGTTGAGAGGTATGATTAATAATTGTTTTCTTTACAGAATTAGGTTTGCGAATATAGCCAAGGAAATGAAACACTGGAGACTTCTTTCCTTTTGTAACCTAATACTACTTTCTGCACATTTAACTAATGAGAAATACAATTTTGTGCAGGCTGGCCATGAATTCATGGTGAATGACCCATGTAGAATTACATTTTCTTCACTTCAGTTAGATCACCTTCATCTTGTTTTATCTCTTATGTTTGTCTCTCTTTGCATTTAGATAACCTCCATATATATATATGTTTATCTCTTTATGAGCATTAGATGAAATGCTTCAAGCTAAAAGTCGGCATTTAGCATTGGGCAGTCTTCATGACTGATTTAAAGCAGCATTTTCATTGTTTTTCTTCTACAGCCTTTTGTCTTTCTGTAACTTACATGCCATAATCAGAACATGCTGCCACTTAATTTCTCTGGGAGATCATTCTAATCAAATTGTAATGCATTTATGCCATTTTAAGAATTCCTGTAATTCATTTTGGCAAGCTCGATTATAAACATAGTTCAGGAAAGCTGGGCAACTGTCGTAGAACTCTGGACCAGGAAGAAAGCATGAATGTGCACAGATCAACCTGATTTAACATTCAGACTACCTCATCAGTGCCAAGTATCATTAAGTACTGTTAGTGAAAACTTATGCTGTGTAAGGCAATTGGTATTGGACACTGCTCTCAACTTACACACTTTGGAAAGGACAAGTTAATTATTTCTTCACATGTTTTCATTGGATCATAGTTATATGCTAGGCTAATGACCACCAAGGCCTTTGTAGGTCTGGCCACACAACCCAACCCAGTTGCATCCCCTGGTAGCATGTGCATCTTAATTGGGCAGGTATGTTTGCTAGGAGGGGCATGTTAATTAGCAAGTTACTAAAGTTATGAGGAGGGGGCATGTTAGTTAGGGAGCGTTTCCTGTTGGTCTCAGTCTATAAGAGACATGTGGTCCAGCTTAGGGATGAATTTGCGATTTCTCATCTAATGATCAGGGTTACATTTGAGTAGGGTTAGGGATGGACTGTGCTTCACAAGGATGGGTAGCCTGTTTCAAAGCATGGGGATCCTTTGAGTCTTATATCTGTCTTGCCAACATGTTCTATTTGTATCGCAAGCAAAGTTCAAATCCCTGGATCTAGTGTTTCTGGTGCTGTTTATTTTGCAAATGTGCAAAAGCTCCATCAAGACTGGATCCAAGGATGCTTTATATGGCAAGCATAGATTGCCTCTCAACAACTTGTAGGAGAATGAGTATAGAGACAGGGCTCTAAAGTGATTTGTATAGGACAGTGTGTTAAAACCCTGAATTGTCTTGGTGAGGAAAACTCTGTGGGCATTCCAGCTGTTGTACATGTTGCTATGACCTGCTGTGTGTTGATAGTTGTGGGGGGTTATGCTGGTAGGGATTTCACAAGGGGTGGCAAGGGGGAGGAGGTAAAGTTTGAGCTGAATTTGTTGGCCAGCAGATTTGCTATGTCACTGTGCTCAGTGAAGGTGGTAACATTTTCCACCAGTTCATCACAATGCTGTGTGTTACGTTTGAGGTTTTGGACATATCTGTAGAAGGCCTTGTGGTTGTCTGTAGCCTGAGAAGCTATCTTGACCTTGTAATTGGCCTTGTTGGATTTAGTTAGCCCTGTTAGTTTTCTGTTAAGTTTTGTTAGTGAGCTCCGGTCATTAAGAGTTGCTGTTTCTGACTTTGGACATGACTTTTTTCATTTTCTTATACACCCTGCTAAGATTAGAATACCAATAGTGTAGTTTGCTTTTGGCTTACTTCTGGCTTTTGCATATTTTGTCCCTGCCTTGGATAATTAACTCACAGCAGAAAACCACAGTGTAATGCATCTGACTTTCACCTGTATTGTGAGAGAGGGCCTTGTATAAAATTTATATTGAATGAGTACAATTTTGTTGTCTACTTGTTAGGTACTACCCAGCACTGGCTACGTTAGCTTATCTACTGAGGAAACTTTGGGTGAAAAGCTGCATTTACTTAACTGGCATTGCATTTATAACGAGAATATTTAAATACAGTTTATACACAGCCAGTGTAAATAATGGACTTTCAGATCACTCTGAAGATTTGCATTGGGTGTGACGAGGATGGACAGGATTAGGAATCAGTATATTAAAGGGTCAGCTAAGGTTGGACGGTTTGGAGACAAAGCCAGAGAGGCGAGATTCTGTTGGGTTGGACATGTGGTGAGGAGGAATGCTAGGTATATTGGGAAAAGGATGCTAAGGATGGAGCTGCCAGGTAAGAGGAAAAGAGGAAGGCCTAAGATAAGGTTTATGGATGTGGTTTATGGATGTGGTGAGAGAGGACATGCAGGTGGTGGGTGTGACAGAGCAAGATGCAGAGGAAAGGAAGAAACGGAAACAGATGATCTGCTGTGGCAATCCCTAATGGGAACAGATGAAAGAAGAAGATCAAACTGATGCTTAATTAGCAAAACCAGTTTGTGTATTTTAGAAGCCATTAGCCTAATAACTCCCCCTTTTTGGACATTATTTCAAGTGCTGGATATGCTTGTTTTTGAAAGATAAATATGTGTATATGGGTGAAGCACATGAGGTGAACATCTTTGCAGCTGTAGAGTTAGAGAGAATAGAATTTAACATGAATGCCAGTTTGTGCAGATGTCAATACTGACGAGCTGTCGTTTTATCTGTGATACTACCATAACTGTAACTGCCCAGAATTTTGTAGAATGTGTCTGATTTTGCATTGTATTATTACCATATGTCTCATGATGTTTTTTTTTTTTTTTCTGGTCAATATATGACGATTACAGTCGGTAATTAATGCCAGGCATTGTACTTTAATATGTCTTACTGTTAGAAAGTTCATGTTGATGCAGTACCTCTTCTGTTAAATTTTGGGGTGAATTAGAGTAATATACATTTTGCTCGATTTTTTTGTATTATGTTTGCATTTGTCCAGATTTTTCTGTGCAAGTAAGTTGAGTGATATGGGTATTACTGATTTATGGGAAATTTGTGTTTTTTTAAGTCGGTATATTTATGTTTGGGTGTGTAGAGTTGCAGTGAGCACCGCAAAAACAGTTGATTTATTATTATGCTGTGTGGTTCAGTGCTTTTAACATGGTTCAAGTGACTATTTGATTTGATTTTATTTTGACCTTTTTTCCTAGGTTTCTACATTTCTACGTTTGTTAATTTGTATGTTCATTCTTCGCTAATGTTATTATTTTATGTGTATATATATATATATATATATATATATATATGTATATAATATTATATATGTATATATATAATATATATGTGTGTGTATATATATATATATATATATATATATATATATATATATATATATTATACATGTTTGATAGAGCTACAACGTATTGTTGTTGACTGTGATTACACAAGCATCTGTGTCTGCATAACATCTTTACCTGCTCTCTAAGTTAAGTTAATACTCTATGCCTTACTTCCTTTCTCTCTCTTTCTTACCAGCACTGTGTTCCAGCTTGTCTCTGCATCAAACACCTGAATATCCCCAGCCAGAAGCTTTAGAACATTAGGGCAAACTAAGGACATTACCTTACAACTATCAGAGAAACCTTTCCTTTGGAAAGGCATTGAAAGTATGTATTGATGCTGAAACTGAAACTCAAATGAAATACATGTTAAAACATTAGTAGGTTCTCAGGTAGGCTAGCCAGCAGCCAGCCCCCCCCCCCCAGTCCTTCTCTTCTTTCTTGTATATTATCCATACCTCCTTTAGTTATCCCCTTCACCCAAACTACTTCATCCTCACTCCCCTTTAGACCCTCAAATCTAGCAGGATACATCTCCACTGCCACACATTGACTGACCACTAGGTGGCGTCTCAGTACTTAGCTTTCTCATTAATTAACTTTCTGTACTGTATTTTCCACCCTATTTCTGTATCCTTACCCCCATAACTCTGTTCCCAGTTTCCCCGGATTCACTTATATATTAACTCTCCTTGTCCTAAGGCATCCTTATCATTGTCTTCTCCTCTACCTTCCTGACTTTCTTGCTTTTAGCCTCTGAATATTGTCTACATTCTCCTACCTTTAGACTTACCTGCTGAGTCTCCCACTTCACTGATTGTCTTCCTCTATATTCTGCTCTCTTGTCTCTACCCGCTCCGTTCGCCCTTCGGGCTCACTCCACTCCCCTACCCTACCCCCAAATCTCACCCACCCCTAGTGCTCCTACTTTTATCCCTCCAGAAACCACACCCCTTCCTTACTCACACCAATCAAACAATTATCATCTATAACACTCCCACCCCTATCATACACATCTCACTTACCAATTACCCAACTCTCCTCCTCCTCTAACTCGTATATACTTACTATTATCTCTCAGTCTCTCTCAAATTCCCACTTCCTCAACAATGTACACTACAGTGAACCCTTCTCTAATTCAAATACTGATTATCATTTCACTTATAACTCCTCTAGCAACTACCTATATCTTAACATCCTATGAATTACCTTTGCACTCTACCCTAACGTTCCCTCCATACACACCTCTACACCTGTAACACTTTTTTCTGCAACCTTCCTAAATCTCATTTACAAGCCCAACTACCTACTAGCCAAATACCACAGACTATCCCACATTAAATTCCATAACCAAAAAACAAGAAAATTATTTGACTACTTTTGGAAACCTCTACAACCTAAGCACTCAACACTCCTCCACTCACTATTGGATGGTGATATTCATCCAAACCCTGGTCCACACTATACCCAGACCACAGGAAACTACAACAATAACACAACTAGGCCTGCTCTACCTAACAAATCTACCAATTCGCTCACTATAGCCCATCTCAACATACGTAGTATTTGCAACAAAATTTCTCAAGTCCATGCCCTGCTAGATGTCAACCAATTTGATGTACTCTGCCTATCAGAAACATGGCTAAAACCTAGCATTAAAAACAACGAAATCTCCCCACCTGGGTATGACATTATTAGACTTGACCGCTCAATAAAAAAGGGGGGAGGTGTAGCAATTCTCTCTAAAACCCAGCTACAAATCAGTACAATAAATCTGAACCTTCCCATAGTCAATAGTGCTGAAATAATTTGCTCTAAACTTCAAGTCAACAAAAGAAAAGCCATATACATAATTTGTATGTATCTTCCCCCAGGAAATAACATTTATGCTGTTGAAAATATCCTCAGTTGGCTCTCCACTAATCTCCCACAAGAAACGTATATCTTAGGTGACTTAAATATTAATTGGAATTCTTGTAACAACTTAAACCCCACCTCCCACATAAACCTACATGGCTTCTCACAACTAATTACCTGCCCTACCAGAACTAATAAAAACAATAACAAGGATACCACTTTAGACTGGATACTTACTAACACCCCCAACAAACCTATAAAACTGGCACCCTTCCAGACGATCTAAGTGACCACTCTTTAACATATATTATTAGGCATAAAACCAATCTAATCCTTCAAAACGCAGTCAGAACATTACTTTCTAAAAAGCAATTTAACTCAGAATCCTTTCTGACAGAACTGAGACAATGTAACTGGTCTCCTCTAAAATTTCTTCCTCTCAATGATGCAGTACAGTACTTCAGTTCCACAGTTTTTGCTATTCTTGACCAGCACTCACCAATACGTACTATCAGGACCAAAGCCAAACCTGCCCCCTGGCTGACCAACAATACTAGACAAAAAAATCACTATCAGAAACAAATCCTGGGCAAAATGGCGTAACACTAAGAATCTAGCTGACCATCAAATCTTTAGAGAATGTAGAAATAGTACAAAAAAAGCCATCCTGACAGACAAAAAGAACTACTACCTTCATCTACAACAAGCATCCAAAAAGGAACCTAAAAAATTCTGGACCAGCATTAATAATCTTCTATCCCCAGGGCAATCTATAACACCTGACCCACAAGACTCTAACCCAGAAAATCCTACACAAACAGCTAATGCTTTCAACTCTTTCTTCACAAACAATATTCAAACTCTTGCTAGCCACTTATCTCCAGATACCTCTAAGCTACTTCCATCTTTTACTAATCCACCCCACCCATTTCATCTACTACCTATTCCTACTTCCTTTATCTCATCCTTACTCCAAAAATTTAAACCTACCACCCCCTCCGCAGACAATCTTCCTGCTGAATTCCTGCAAATAGGAGCTAAAGCCATTGCCTATCCCATTTCTATTTTGATAAATAGATCTATTAATGAAGGAACTATCCCTTCAATCTGGAAGATGTCTCACATCATCCCACTACACAAAGGGGGAAACTCTAGGGACTTCTCTAACTATCGTCCTATAGCACTATTATCCCCCATTGCTAAAATTTTGGAAAAATGTATCCATAAACAACTGCTAAACCACCTTCTACAAAACAACCTACTAGCCAATTGTCAGCATGGTTTTAGACCTTCCCACAGTACCACCACCGCACTGCTCTCATTTACAAACTCTATCAACTCTAATCGCAACGAAAATAGTCTTTCATCTGCACTCTTCATCGACTTATCTAAAGCCTTTGACATGGTGAACCACCAACTACTTCTGCACATACTGACTCCTCTTTCACTTGATACTCTTGCCATAACTTGGTTTAAATCTTACCTTGAAAACCGACAGCAGCCAGTACTTTGGAAAAATTCACTATCTGATCATCTTCCCATCTCTCTTGGGGTGCCACAAGGCTCCATCTTAGGCCCACTTCTTTTTTCCATCTTTATCAATGACCTGCAATTAGCTATCCCAAATACTATCTGTATTCAATATGCAGATGATTCTACCATTATCTGTACATCTACCTCTCAAACAGAACTCCAGTCTCTTACCCAAAAGCCTTTAACACTGTAGAACAATGGTTCTCACATCGCTGCCTACTACTTAACCCCAAGAAAACTAAACTGCTTCTCTTCACACCTACCCAAAGGCACATCCCCTTACACTTCACTATCACATCCAATGACAGTACTATAATTTCTCCTGATGCTACCACAAAATTACTAGGAATAACAATAGACAACAATCTAAACTTTGACAATCATATCAACACTACTATAAAATCAGTGAACAAAAAATAGGAACCCTCTACAGAATCAAACCCTTTCTTACTCCACTTGCAAGAACTACGTTAGCCAGAACTCACCTTATCTCTACTTTACTCTATGCTTCCCTATATACACCAATCTATCAAAGAAAAACCTCAACAAGCTAGTAATATCTTACAATAATATTGCTAGATTTGTTACAGGAGCCCCTTTTAGAACACATCACTGCCTGAACCTAAAACAACTAAGCTGGTTAGAACTTCCTAATCAGCTCAAACTTCAACAACTCATAATAGCCCACAAAACCCTGCACCAACCCTCCAAAACTCCAATACTCTCTCGCCACATCACACCTTACTATAATCAGAAACAGCTACGCTCTTCAAGCAAACTATTAATCAAAACCACTATATCTAAAAACTCTGCAGGTGACTGCCTGTTCTCAAACTCTGTTGGAAAAATATGGAATAAATTACCCTCAGATATCTCATCTCTGACTTCTCTCCCACTTTTCAAAAGGAATCTAAAACTGCATCTCAATACAAAATGGCTATGCCCCTGTAGTAACTCAGACTAATACTATTTCTTTTCTTGTCTTCTGCCTTTTTTTCCCTACTACACCCTATAACTCAAC
This sequence comes from Protopterus annectens, assembly GCF_019279795.1. NCBI lineage: Eukaryota > Metazoa > Chordata > Ceratodontiformes > Protopteridae > Protopterus > Protopterus annectens. Next base: position 1,267,833,453 of record NC_056741.1, on the reverse strand, counting down.
ACACACTGCCTGTTCTCCAACTTTGGTGGAAAATATGCTATAATCAACCCTCAGATATCTGATCCCAGACCTCTCCCCCACTTTTTAGACCCAACTACACAGTACTTCTTTAAAAAGTCTATGTCCTAATAACTCTACAGGTGACTGCCTATTCTCAAACTCTGTTGGAAACATAACGAGACTTACTCTGTTCTCCTTTTTTCTTTACTTTCCTTCTTCCCTATTTTTTTCTGTCTCTACACTCCTTTCAGCTTTTCTTTACCTCTCATTACACTTCAGCATTCCTCTCATAAAATGTATGTATTAATTTTTTGTATTGTAATATTCTTTGTGAAGCACCTTACATAGGTTGTAGTTTATGTATTTTTTGGTTCTCAGATTGTAATATGCAATCTCCTGATTAAAAAAAAAAAATTTCATTTGCTAGTTGTTTACTGTTAGTTTTATACTTGTTATTACTTCTTTTGTAACACCTTCTGAAACCATGTAATACTCATTGGAGCTGTTCTCCCCGGGCCTCTACTGAAAATGGACATATATCCAGATAGACTATATATATATATATATATATATATATATATATATATATATATATATATACACACATAGATATACATAAATAAGTGTGTGTGTACATATACGTATATATATATATATATATATATATATATATATACACACAAATATCTAACTTATCTATCTATATGTGTATCTAACTAAATATATATATATATATATATATATATATATATAAAACATGTATGTGTATGTATGTATGTGTATATGTGTGTATGTATATATATATATATATATATATATATATATATATATATATATAATGTCTGTGTGTGTGTGTGTGTGTGTGTGTCAATAGATGGTACGGCCAGCAGTGCCAGGAGAAGTAGGGCAGTGGATGTATGGCTTGTGCTAGCACAGCTAGCTGGAATTTCATAAACAATTTATATGTCATTTATATATCGACCTGATTTGTACAGATGCTTGTACTGAAAATGTATTTCTGAGGTTTGCTTGTGTTAAAGATATATCAACAGTGCACCCTGCTGGAATAAAAAGATATGTACATGTATTGAAACTGAATTAAATGTTTATGTCTTAATAGGGGATACTGGAACAGCAGAGGTTAACCGGCTAGCTTACTTTAAGAAAAATAAGGGATATGTAAATGACCTGTTAAACCATTAAAACAGCACCCCACAGTACTGACTAGGACTGGAGATGGTGGGACTGCTAGAAGCCTTTGTTCATTAGCTCGGTAAAAAGAGAGAGAGCCCCAGGTACTGCCATAAACATTTAGATGTGTATTGTAGCCATCTATGCTAAATTCCTGTCTCAGATTCAAAGGGGGATACTGTGAGAACCTAGAGTCAGGTGACCAGATGAGGTCATTCTGCAAGTCATCTTGGATGTTATATCTTACAGAGAGTAATCTCTGAGTATTGAGTATTCTGTTTAGGGGAACCTGACTAGAAAGACTGCTAAGGTATTTCATTGTGCTTTGCTCTATCAGTTAAGTTATTAAGGAATAGTAATTCTCCTAGATTCAGTCAGGAATATAATGAAGCTTAGTTTAGAGATTGTTTTCCTTTATTTGCTTGAGTCTGTCAGTATTATTTTCAATATTCCCTGTGGTTTGAGCTCTGTAGTTTCCTGTAAATATATATTCAGTGTTTTCATGCTCTTCTATTATTTATTATTAAATATATTTAAAATGTTTATTGTGGCTGGTCCTTGTAGAAAGTATTTAACCTTTGCGTGTGCTTATATTTATTTGGTGACATTGTGTGGCCACTCCAGAAGGCCTAGCTGTCTTTGTCAACTACTACCATTTGTATTAGTATTAATATTACACAGTATAATTGGACACCTTTTGTTAAGGGCCTAAGATTGCTGATTGTGGAGTGTCTGGTGGCTGTGCAGAAGGAAGCACAGCAGATAAATCTGTTCCAGTCTTTTGTGTGTGTGTGTGTGTGTGTGTGTGTGTGTGTGTGTGTGTGTGTGTGTGTGTGTGTGTGGAAAATCAAATCTCTGTGTGTGTGTGTGTGTGTGTGTGTGTGTGTGTGCTAGCTACTTGCAGCAGGGACACCAAGCACTGGGCTTACAGCGAAGCTGCTTTAGTTCTTGGTTTGGACACTCGGCTGAGGACATAACTCTCATGATACTACAATTTTAAAACAATCAATATTATATCTCTCCTTTATAATTTATAATTAACACTACAAAATGAACAAATTGTAGTATCATGACAGTTGGATAGGTAAGGGTTAACATCAAGATTCCTATTTAATTCCTTTTTAATTTAATGAATTACTTAATTAGGAACTGGAATAAGTATACAAGGAGATTGTGTTTGTATGTTGTTTCTTATCTGATGTAGTCCTGCTTTACATGCACGAAAACACGGTGATATAGTTAAGCATTAATAAAGGTTGGCGCTATTGTCCTCTCGGGCTTTTTGACTGTTATTTGATTTTAGACCTCTGAGGTGCTGCTCTTCTTGGTTTTTGGTATACATAATACACTTATTTTATAGAGATCTGTATGCTGAACAACTTTTGCAATTACAGTGCCATGTTATGTTTTGTTTTACTGTTATTCACCTTTGGATGTTATACATAGAAATCCAATATTATTTTTCTATCAAATTGCTTACACATTAAAGGAATCATTATATAAATATGTCAAACTGTGGCAGGGATAGCCACCCAGTGTATTAACAATGTTAACATTGCCTCTAATCGATTGTTACTATTAAAGTGACCATCTGACTCCTTGTGCAAAAATGGAAAAAAAAGGGTGGGAATGGATGGGTAGATGGATTTTATATTTTTTCTAAATAATATTGTGCCTATACCTATATGTATGCACAAGGGGTGTGTGTGTGTTTGTGTGTGTGTGTGT
>NC_056741.1:1267798034-1267828034 GCF_019279795.1 Protopterus annectens | reverse complement strand
AAGTGAACACCCCCCTTCAGTGTCAATGGTGAGGATTCAGACTCCTTGATTACTGGCCCAGAGTGGGGACAACACATGTCTCAAGACTGGCATTTTCTGTTTGCTTATGGGGAAGGCTTCAGGGTTTTAAGTTGTTTTTATTTTTAGCTTGACCTGCAGCATTCTTCCAACTGTACAGAGGTATCAGACATGTTAGACTGCTGCAAATAATAACAGTGTCCTAACTTCAGTGTATTTGAAACATGACAGCCTCATCATCTTCTTTCGGCTGTTCCCGTTAGGGGTCGCCATAGCAGATCACCTGTTTCCATTTCTTCCTGTCCTCTGCATCTTGCTCTGTCACACCAACCACCTGCATGTCCTCTCTCACCACATCCATAAACCTTATCTTAGGCCTTCCTCTTTTCCTGTTACCTGGTAGCTTCATCTTTAGCATCTTTTTCCCAATATACTCAACATCCCTCCTCAGCACATGTCCAAACCAACGTAATCGTGCCTCTCTGGCTTTGTCTCCAAACCTTCCAACCTGGGCTAACCCTCTAATATACTTCTTCCTAATCCTGTCCACCCTCATCACACCCAGTGTAAATCTTAACATCTTTAACTCTGCCACATCCAGCTCAAACTCCTGCCTTTTTGTCAATGCCACTGTCTCCAACCCATATAACATAGCTGGTCTCACTACCCTCTTGTAGACCTTCCCTTTCACTCTTACAGGTAATCGTCTGTCACAAATCACTCCTGACACTCTTCTCCACCCACTCCATCCTGCCTGTACTCTCTTCTTCACCTCTCTTCCACACTCACCGTTACTCTGAACTATTGACCCCAAGTATTTAAACTCATCCACCTTCGCCACCTCTACTCCTTGCATCCTCACCATTCCTCTCTCCTCCCTCTCATTCACACATGTATATTCTGTATTAGTCCTGCTGGCCTTCATTCCTCTTCTCTCTAGAGCATATCTCCATCTCTCCAGTTTCTCCTCCACCTGTTCCCTACTCCCACTACAGATCACAGTGTCATCTGCAATCATCATAGTCCACTGGGACTCTTGTCTGATCTTAATAAGCTTTTATGTTAATAAAGAAATTATGAAGTAAGATTTGACTGTACTTTTTTATATCAAGCTATGGTCATCATGATCACGTAGACTGTATTGCAGTTCGCAGTTCAGTATTTATATATTATTTGTACACTTACACAGTTGTGTATTTTTATGTATATTTGTGTATATATATATATATATATATATGTAAAATACACGCAAAACATATATAATATAAATATATGTTTATATTTGCATAAAGAGATACATGTGCACAAATACATAAACACACAGTCAGACTCAGACGTTCACTGACATATCAAAATATTAATACATGCACTTACAAAGTATCCTTTGGCAAAATAGAAAATCTTTATAGCTGCCATGGAAACTGGAGCCAGACTAAACGTAATTACCATGGAAACTGGTTATCAAATAATATGACGTTGCTTGTGGTATTACTGGTCATTCTTCTAAACCTAACCTCTAGCTGTGAGACCTAACTGTGCTGAAGCTTTTCCTTTTGCTGCTCACACATTCCATTTGATGTGAGCACAGCGTGTGAAGCAGTGTGCATTAACTTCAGTAACATTCCATCACTCTCCTGTAATGAGCATTGGTTACAACCCCCCCCCCCCCGACAACAAGCAACATTCAAATACGTGTACAGACTCAAGACTGTATTAATACATATTCCAGCATGTAGCTATGTAAATTCATATAGATACTATATCTGTACTAAAGCATTACAGTGAAATAAAAGTTTACTAAGACCTGTTATTTGCTTACTTATTTGTGTAAGTACATTCTGTTGGAAAAACTGCATTGGGCTGAAGTACTTGTAAACCAAGAAGCATACATAGAAAATAACAGATAAAATAACAGAGCACATATATTGTCATCATTGTTGCATAGTTTAACAAATACAAATACAAATAAAGAAAATGAAATAAAATAATGAAGAAGCCACGCAGGGACAACCGCAGAAGAGAGATCATCCACAGATGGACTTTTTTAAATTTTTTTATATTTATTTAATTTTGCTGAGGTAGTTAAAAGGAAGTTATTTTAAGTGAGATATTAAGGAGCAATTGTTTTATTTAGTAGAGAGGGACAGAGTAATCGTATTACAGTCCTGCAATTAAAGCAACTTGGAGTCAAATTAATGAAAGATGTATGTCTCTGTCTGTCCTTCTGAACCTAAGAGATGGACAGCTGCTAAATCATTAAGGAGAGAAGTTAGGAAGTAATGATACACATTGCAGTTTCTGACTTCCCAACTCTCACAAGATAATTCACAATAAAGTTGGGAAATTTTGATGCTATCAACTCTCTAACCTTCCAAGGCGAATATAAGTCAAAGGTACAGTAACCAGTTCAACACCACAAATGCAGATATACTAAGCACTTGGTCAGCTATGCACCCTGTGTATTAGACACAAAGCTTATGTATCCCTATATCCAAATGATAAGCGGATATAACACAGTTATCACTTGCACAGGGTATTGTGTTTGTGTGTGTGTGTGGGGGGGGGGGCTTAGGAAGGCCTAGGCTGAGACAAAAGGTTGGTGAGTGTGTGTGAGTAAGAAAGAGAAGCAGGCAGAGATTTGGATAAACCAACAAATGGCCAGTGAGATGAAATGAGTTTTAAGCTGCACAGCTGAACCATGTAACTATTGTGTGTGTGTCTGTAGGGATTCCCCCATGTGAAACTGGGATGCGAGTGACTGAACACTGCCAAGCTCTGTGCTAGCTCTACATCCTGCTATGTCAGACAGGTGAGAGCCATGCATGCCAGAGGTGGCAGTTCATCGTTGTCACCCCTGACCATTTGAATTGGCTCTGCCAGGAGATGCACTGGCATGCCCACAGTCAGATGTATTGCTTCGACCTGAACATGACTGATGTCTGCTGGACAAGGTCCCTTCATGGGAATACCCATGACCATGACCCCATGGCCTACCAAGTCTGGGTGTGGACAGCTCACCCACTGATGGAGCAGTGGAAGTACTGCCACTGTGGGAGCGTGATCAGGCACAGCCACATTGGCTAACAGCAAATGATCTAGCTGACCTACTCCCATGAGGATGCTGTTCCCCTTCCAGCAGATGTTCCATGACAGACACCCCTCGTTCTCTCACAGACATCAGATGTTCTAACATGTCATTCATCCAATCCATTAAATTGGCAGCACAGTGGAAGCAGTCACGCATGTCATCCTGTGCCACATCTGTAACCCTGAGCATTTGCCTGGAGCACCTATGGGAACGTGCCACTGTGTCAGTGATGGCCCTAAATATACATTGAGTGGAATGGAAAGAGACACCTGGAGCAGGTAGAGGAGGGACAGCAGGCGTCCTCTGAGCACCCCTAACAGTCCTCCTACATGGCACTTCGCTCACACTTTAGCTACGGCCAGAGTCAACAGGCACTGAAGCTGCAGTAATCACACTTTTGTGATCTATTGTTTCACCCTCCACTTGTCCAGTATCTATGGCCTCATTGGAATGGGTAGGCATAGGCCTACTCACTGTGTCTGATGGAATTTCAGGGGATGGCTGTATGTTAACCTCAGTGTCAGATTCAACTTCTGCACCCCCGACTATGCCTCTGTTTGACCACCATTATCATCAGAGTCTGCTGATACACTAACATCAGTTGGTAGAGGTCCCACACTCGCACTCCCCAATGTTATGATCACCTGTGATGAAGAGCAACAAAGACAGGGAAAAAAGTAATATGTACACTACTATAGTCCAATATATGCTAACAAAGTAACAGTAGTGCTACTATTACAGACAGTACAACAATACACACAGCAGGCCTGACATCAACATCACACACTAAAATATTTCTTTAAATTTGCTCAGCAGTGCTGACATAAAAGTGTTTGGTTTACCATCTGCAGATGGTATTCTCCTCTGCAAGCCAGATAGTCCTTGAAGAAGTTAAGTAAAAGTTAAGGGCAACATCATCACAATTAACAGTAACATAGGTGGTAATACTTTCATGTCTTTATATGTCCATTAACTGTACTTTCCAAAAGTACTTGGCTGACAACACCAACCTAAGCTAATCAATCAGAATGTGTTGTTAAATGTAGCAATCTTCAGTCCCCCTCCCAAAAAAAAATCTTATGATGCAGAAGTAACATATTGATTTCAGTTGTTTTACTGTACAACAGTATTCAACTGTTGAGATAACAAAGCCTACCTGAAAGCTCCTCCTGGGACATGCTTGCAGTCCTTGACACTGTGGCACCGACATCTAGTAGATGCTGTTCTGCACTCTCCTGGGAGCTGTCTGGATCCCTAACAATGGCTAAGAACTCTTCATTTGGTGTTGGTGGTGGCTCCATAGCAGGCCCTCCACTGGTAGCAATCTGGTCATGGCCAACTGCAGCTGCCCTCCTCAGTGGAGATGTAATCATGTTAGTAGCCCTGTGGTGCACCTGCTCATATGGCCTGCTGTGGCCACCCATGGCATTCACATCTTCCACAATCTGGTACCAAATTTGCATTCCTCTTTCAAGCACTAGGGCACCATGTTGCCTAAAGGCATCCACTATTGGTTGATTCTCAGCATCGGTGAAGGGGGATCTCAGAGGATTGACAAGCCTAGGTGGCATACTCCTAGGTATCCTAAAAGAAAACAGAAGGATAATACACATAAGTATCACATAACTGCAAAATAAGTGTTCCCAGATTAAACAGCAAAGGTAGTCTCTCAATATTACCCACTGGAGAAACATAAAGTAGTCTCGAGATGTGAAATACAAACAACAGGCTGGATCAAAAAAAGAGGGTAACAATAGCAAAATATCCTTGTTTGTTCCATAACAGTAACTCAGTTTTGCCCCCCCCCCCCAAAAAAAAAAAATGAACAGGCAAATGACACATTTTGCTAACAAACCATTTTTGAAATGCTAAAAGTTCTATCAGAGGAACTGTCCCTGAAACATTTGTAGATATTTATCACAGAGCATTCCATTTTAAAGTATTTGCAATTATGTTACCTGTGAAATGCCTTGACAATGAGGCCCATGGCATCACTACACTTCTAAGTAATGCATATAGATAAAAGTGTAACAGCCTTTGCTTCAGATTTTTCTTAAGTACATTCCAGCATATGCAGTATGTAACTGACAAAATGCAAGCATACCTTCTGAAGTTTATTAATCATCTGTGCAGATATATCCTGAAGAAATAGCATATGTTCAGTCTTCTCCACATAGCAAATCTCCTCACCATCAGTTTGACTAGCTACACAGTTGCCTTTTTATAATGGTGTAGATTTAAGGCTGTTAACAAGGTGAAGACGCATATGAGGTGTGAACTATTAGAATTGCTGAATCCCAAATACTTGGATATGTATAGGAGATGTAAACATAGTGCAGGCAGTCCTTCAGTGTTTGTTTTTAATTGATTGCAGCAGTGAATGATTATTGGTTGGAAGAAGCAAAACACAACAGCATTGGAGGCTGCCTTACATCCAGTGGGTATGTCAGGTTAGATGTAAGGCTGGAAATGTATTTAAGCAGCACATAATTCAAAGATTGAGTTCCTTAGCATCCTACCTGCCCTTCATTTGTTGGCAACTGCATATGTTATTATTTCCAGTTAATATCCTAACACATTTTAACGCCAGTGATCTAGAATGGCTTACTTACTGCATATCTCAGATTACTGGTTAGATAACTGAAGAATGTCCAACAAAAACAGAGAGGTGAGACAGAGCTGTATATTTGCAAGCAATAATCATAACAGTGTGTATGTGATCACTAAGTGCACTACATCTGAAAAGTAATACATGTACTAATAACAGTTGTATGGTTTCATATTACTGTAGATGATGATGCAGTTTGGTTGTGTGAAAAATTATTTCAGTTCCTTGCTGCAAAACTGTTTATGTGGCAAAGAGGGTTGAGGCACCCATCCTTTATTGTCTGTATTGTGAAGGTTCATTGGAGTGAGAGTTCAAATCCAGATCTATGTAGACATATCTCATGTGAACCATCATTTTCTACTGTGTATATCGTAGCTTGAGTTTTCCACATTTCATCTACTTCTCCCATTTTTTCTGATTTTTTTATGGCCAGTGTTTGTGTGATTATGGAGTATAGCACAATCACAGGAACAGGGGAAATGAATGGCGGGTTTGGCTGTGCTTATCTCATTTGTGTGAAGCATGACAGTGTGCAAACTAGACAACTAGAGCATCCAGGAAGCAGACAGTACCCAGACAGCCAAAAACAGAAACTGGATACATTGAACTAATTCTGTTTAACACTTCACAACCCTCTAAGTGGCATTGCGTGGCACTTAACAAAAAGATGTTAAGAATGACTATGAAATTATGGAATGTCATGTAACTAGTCCTGTGTCAGCAAGTGTAAGTGTAGGGCTGGATTAAGGATGATCCTATGTTCTAGTACAGGGTATTCAGCCTTTTTTTTTTTTTTACTGTTGTGACATTGGAAGTGATAGCAATGAACTGAAACATGAACAACTCTTATTTCAACTTTCTTGTGGCAGCAGGTGTAAGTGTAGGGCTACCGTACACATCATCCTAGGTTCTGCTATAGCAATAACCCATGCCTGGGTGTGGGTAATGCTGGATTTACCCACGGTTGGTGTGGTTTTGTCATGAGGGCAAAGACAACTGTTGGTAAATCCAGCTTTACCCACACCCAGAAGTGGGTTATTGCTATTATACAATGACATTATTTAAAAAATAATTACTTTAATGAAAAAAAAATGCTTTTCTTAAATAATGGCATTGTATAAATGCCTCCTTGCAGCCCTTCCCCAGCTGTGTGGTATTCTGCGGCAGTTCTGATGTACTGCACATGCATATACTTACGCAGTACATCAGAGCTGTGGGCAAAAGCAACAAAGAAAGCAAGATCTCCATTGCTTTTTACAAACTGTCTCGCTATGTTAAAGGAGTTTAACATAGCGAGACAGCTTTAAAAAAAGCAACAGAGAATCTCCGTTGCTTTTTTTTAAAGCTGGCTCGCTATGTTAAACCCATTTAGCATAGCGAGACAGTTTTGAAAAAAGCAATGGAGAAAGCAAGATCTCCGTTGCTTTTTAAAGTGTCTCGCTATGTTAAATGGGTTTAACATAGAGAGACAGCTTTAAAAAAAGCAACGGAGATGCTCCGTTGCTTTTTTTAAAGCTGTCTTGCTATGTTAAACTCGTTTAATATAGCGAGACAGGTTGTAAAAAGCAACGGAGATCTTGCGTTCTCCGTTGCTGTAAAAAAAAAAAAAAAAAAAAAGACTTATACTAATGGAAAAAGTCCGGGCGACCGGACCTTTTTCCATTACTATAACTTTGATTTACAATGTGCACGCTAACCAATCAGCATGAACGTTTTGGAATATTAATGGGGGATCGTTGTATAATACAGAATATTCTATACACTTTTACTGTTGTTCCACTTCCAATTATATTCACTCTCAGTTATAACACTTTAGATAGTGGAGCTGATCTTAATTATATGTATGGGGGATGAGACACCATTGTGTTATCAGATTAATCTTCCTGTTGCAATTATTTCATTCCTCGCTGCTTGGCACTGCTGCTGTCCATACACCATCACGCAAAGATGTTGCGCTGTTGTGCGCATTTCAGTAAAAACGATAACTAGAAATGACAGGAAAGCATCAGTCTCAATTGCTCTAGATCTCCTGGTAGATAGACATGGCTGGCATTAGTGGGGACGGTACAGAGGTGGGATGTCCAGGATATTTATGGGACTCCTAGTAAAGCACCACAGCCAAAGGCTTCTGCAGGGTGACTATTTTTGGTTCCCAATACAAGTCTGAGGAATGGGATAGATTAGCTTAGGCTGTACCCAGTGCCAATGTAGGCATCAAAGGAGGAAGAGGGATACTCTTGACCACTGGGTGGAGTAATTTAGGACTCAAGACATCCCACATCTGTTCTTTTCTATTTTTCCCAAGTTGCCAATGATCAGGAGTTCAATGTCCAGGCCCACAGGGCCAGATTGGAAAGACTGAGTGAAGCAACTGGTATGTATGCAGCAGAAGAGAAGTGTTATTGTAGCATTAAAAGTTAAAGATATCTTTTTTTGGTAATTTATAGGGTTGTATCAAGTTGAGCATGCATATCCCAACTGTAAATGCAAGTATGCAAGCATTAGTCTGTAGCATAAACCAGTTGTAAGAGTCCAATATTAGACTTTAGTCAGAGGTTGTGGGTTCAAATGCCACAATTCACAACTATACCATACTGTTATTTTTTCAGTAATATTTACATTAAATTAAAACCTGCATACCAGTGGCACAAATGCCCTTCTGTAACTTATAATCTGTATAACTGGAGAATGCATATGTGCAATATATGCATATTTCAAGGATTACTTGCAGCAATCTGTAGTATAGTGTGTATCTGTTAGGAGGTAGACTTAAATGTAAAACTTAAGGTAGTAGAGTTGTGTAATTGTATTAATGCATTGCATGTCACATATGATGGTACTAATCATATCTCTTTTTTTCTCTCACCCCAGCCCTTATCCCTCTCTTTTATTTTCTTTAATTTTATTTTCTTTTTAAAATATATTTTTTATTTTATTATTTTATTTTGTTTATTTTATAAATAATTTTATTTTGTTAAAAATATTTTTATTTTATTAAATGTATTTCTTTGTTTTGTTTTTTTTTTTTATGCCAACCTTGCAGCACTGCCTCTGCTGCCCCTGTACTACCTGCACCCTCGGATAGTCCTGCCCCAGAGGCTGATCCAGAGGTACCCTGTGGGAGCAGAGTGGAGGTGGTGATTTCATCATCCGCTGTGAGTTGCCAGGGATGGTGAGTAGGGTGGTGCTCTGCACCATTGGTGCATGCTTACACAGGCTGGAGAGGCTGCTGTCCCTCATGTTGCATGCTAGGAGGAGGAGACTTCAAGCACTCCAGCCACTTGTGTAGTAAAGTAACAGTGATGACAGTCCACTGGGTGAGGACTCAATTTTCACTGTCTTTACGCTTGATATCCATGGGCTCGGGTTGTCTCCACCCTCACCCCAATCATGGTTTCTCCCAACCTTTTGTGTCTATCACCATCCCTGTCTTTTGTCTTGTTTGTCTGCAATTGCTTCCTCACCTACCCAATTTACCTTACCTAGACATATCTCCTTCCCTTCCCAACATTCTTCTCTCTCTCAAATAAAAAATAAATGACCACCTATCCCACAAAAAAATCATCCCATACATAGCTCTCCATTTTGCACGTGTCTTTTTGAAACACTTAGGTCCAATTACTATACAGTATGATTGTGTTGTGGTCACCCCTCTCTCTGGTGGTGACAGTCCAAATTCAGTTAATATTTTTCACATATGTTTAGTTTACACTGGTAAAGAGATGGATAGCTGTGGTTCTTTCCTACCTCTCTCCTGCACATTCCTGTACTGCTTTCCCTTTGTTCCTCCCCCTGCTTGCTACCCATTTCACCACTTTCCTATCTACCCCATTTCACCACTTTAATCTGGTCAAAAAATGGGATCACATACAATGCACATAAGTTGCTGCAAAAGCAGTGTCTCTCTTCAGTTTTTGGGCTCCATGATTGTGCAGAGGTGCACATCACACATCAACGTGCAGCAACAGTGAGCGTGGCAAATTGATGTGGTATTGTTTCCACTTTTTGTCTTGTAGGAGCATGATCTCTTTAGTTTCCTGAGATAGCCAGGGAGAAGTTACAGCTTTAACGCTTTTGGTCTTGAGAGGAGCAAGGTTATTGAGTAGGTACAGAAAAGTTTCATTAAAGTAATTTAGGCAGTCTGAAAATGTTTGTGGGTTGAAGTTGGACAGGTTTCAGGTTTGAATGTAGTGATGTTGTTTATTAAGGGGGGAAGGATACCAGTCAGTAAAGGCTGGTAAATGGTCACTGAGGGCATCAAGAAGAATTCCTGAATTTGAGATTAGATTTGGATGAGACACAAAGATCCAGTCAGTGATGGAGCAGAGGATCCATCTTTGTTTGGCCTGGTGGGGGAGTTTATTAGCTGGGTGAAGTTATAAAGAGGTCGATCATTTGGGTAGGAGATTGAGAGTTAATTGTGGCCCATTTATAATGTTTATGTTGCCTAGGATGAAGGTTTAATTTTTAATGTTAGTGGATAACCAGAAGAGAATATCTTCTAGTATTGGGATGTTATTACCTGGAGGGATGTAATGGTGGTGCTGCGGTAGCGTTGTCACCTCACAGTAAGACGTCCCATTTGATTCTCAGCTAGAGCGTCTTCTGTGTGGAGACATGCGTGAATGGGCATACCTTCGTTGAAGGTTATGCATCAGGGCCGGCAACTCGGCACGTAAAAATCTACTGCCAATCGTTAGCGGACTGGAGTTCCGCTGTGGCGACCCCTAACTGGGAAAAGCCGAAAGACACAACATTACCTGGAGGGATGTAAAGAGAACCTATGCTTATGGACTTGTGTTTGTTCAATTTTAAGAGAGCTATGGTTAATTCAGAGTTGGCAAATTTTGGAGTGGAGTATTATATGGGGTAACTGAGAAGATAGAAGAGTAGATTATGGCTACACCAACTACTTTTGTGTTGGGCCTGTCGTTACAAATCATATGGTAGCCAGGAGGCACGATTTCATTATCTCTTATGTGTAGTTTCAGCCAAGTTTCTGAGATGGCAACTATGTCTGACTGGTTGTGGGTAGGCCAGGCATCTAAGTTAGGAATTTTATTACGGAGACTTTGGACATTAATTGTGGTAATGCGAATGCTCTTGGGGTACGAGGGGATGATGGAGGGGGAGAGGAAATGGAAGCGGGATTGTTGGGCACGGGATTAGGGTGAATGTTGCCAGAAAGAGAGAGGGAGATATGATCTAGTATGAGGGTGATAAATTCTAATGTGGAGTGCGAATTTGGGACGAGATAGACTGAGTATTTGTTAGGGAGTGGAGGTATGGTAAGTTAGAAGAGGGTATGATAGGTAGTACTTTGTATAAGAGGGTTATGTTTAATGGGTAGAGTTCATGGGTAGTAGAGGAGGAGGAGGATGATGTAGTATATTGATAGTTAGAGGTATAGTGTAGAGGTATAGTGTAGTGGAAGGGTGTAAGAAGCATAAGGGAGTTGTGTAAGGTAAGTAAGGGTGCTAAGGAGTGCAATGGGCAGTATTAAAATAAGGAAACGTGTTGGTGATAGACATTGTATTAATGGCGGTAATCATTCTATGTTAGGTTTGTGAGGAGAGGTGATGTGTGATTGGATGAAAAATGAAGTGGGAGGAGTTAGAGATAAATAAATGTGGAAGTAGTGGGGGCAGGATAGAAAAGCGAAGTGAGCCCAAAGGGTGAACGGAGCAGGCAGAGCCAATCAGTGGAGCTCTATGGGGTAAGTAACCAGTAGAATAATTAAAAGAGCTTAACAGAAGTTATAATTAGAGGGATTTCAGATGTGATGTATTGGTTGAGTGGGAACAGGAGGATAGGTAAGTAAAGTATGAGTGAGTCCTACAGTCAAAAGGAACAGGCAGAAATTAGGAGAAATACAAAAGTCAAAATAAGCAGGCAGAAATTAGGAGAATTTAGACTAGGGAGATACTCTACTAGATAGACTTTTAGCAAGGAGGGAGTGTAACTAACAATATGGGGAGGGAGGGAGTTAAAATAAGCTTATATGCAGCCTAATTTAAACACTATGGTAGGGGAAGAGAGAAAAAAGGTAAGAATAACTTGGAAGTCATGGGGAGAGATACAGTGCAGCTGTCAGTACTGATGCAGAGCTCAACCAAAATGTACTACAAATACCCATTTGCTTAACAAAGAAATAGCTAGTACTACTGAAAGGATTACAAGACAAAATTCAGTGGAGTGGAGTTGAAAATATCTGTTGTAAGCACCTGGATAGAAGCAGAGAGGCTGTGGTGGTGATCAACTAGTAGTCCAAAAGTTTTCTGAAGTTTATAATTTTTGGAGTGTCTGTGCTCTCAAGTATGGGGAGGGGAACAAACCGGACCCACTGTGTAGTTGCAATGTACAGACACTAAAGGAAAATAGATAAGGAAGAAGTTGTAGTAAAGGAGTTAGCCTCAGTGAAACAAACCTAATATCAATGCCATTCAGGTTGTATAGCAAACACTAGGCAGCAGAATTACTTAGCAATAACATTCTAATAATAGTTCAGTTATACTTCAGCTACAATCAGTAGACAAATTGCAGATAAACACAGAAAACTAATAATTCCAGTTTGTACAAAAACAGCGAAAATATATAAATTGACTACAGAATAAAAATAGAAACACTAACTGTAAAACCACATGCAGCCAAGTAACTCAGTTCATACATATATAGCCCTGGTCTTAATAGGTACAGAAAACAAAAGCAATATAAGAACGGAATGCACAGGTTCAGTTTTAAAACCCACGTGCAGCCCCTGACACAGTGTTAGACATTAGGCTAGTAGCGTCCTATAAACCTATGCAACTATCATCCTATGCAGGCCTCCCAACTTCTTGTCTCCCACATGGCCTGCTGTCATCTACTATAAGATGACCTGTACTCGTGTAAAAATCAGACTTGTTCAGTGGTGCTTACATAAAGTACTGTGTTCTGTAATCTGTGTTCTTAGGAGTTCTGTTCTCACTGCAGTCAACTTGGTGGGTGTGTGTGTGTGTGTGTGTGTGTGTGTGTGTGTGTGTAGTGTGTGTGTGTGTGTGTGTGTGTGTGTGTGTGTGTGTGTGTGTGTAGTGTGTGTGTGTGTAGTGTGTGTGTGTGTAGTGTGTGTGTGTGTGTGTGTGTGTGTGTGTAGTCCTCACTGCAGTTAACTTGGTGTGTGTGTGTGTAGTGTGTGTGTAGTGTGTGTGTAGTGTGTGTGTGTGTGCTCTTGCTTGACATTACATAGAGCATTAAGTGGGGCACTATTATTACCATATTGTCCTCAACAGACACTGCTGATGTGATCAGCTATATCAAATTTGCGGATATGCAGTACTTCCACCAGGGCAGGGTCAAAGACTAGCCAAAAGGCCAGGCAGATGTTACCTCATCCTATACGAGACAGATTACAGTGACATGGCTTTTAATCTATCCACATATGTCATGGCATGGTTTGTAGGCCCTGTGTTTTCTTGATAAAGCCCTGTGGTCTCTTCAGCTGCTGCATGTGTCTAGTGAGGTACATGCAGAAGAGAATATTATACTATATTAGTGTTCTGATGAGGTTTGAGTACAGTGCTTTCATACAGTCCTAAGATCTGAATCTGATGGTGTGACTTATGATGTGCACAACACTGGTCAAAGTTCAAATTGCTATCTACATGTGTTCCTAGTGCTTGCATCACTGGGTTTCAGTATAGCAGGACTGTTGTCAATGCTGTTATTAAAATGGAATTCCATTTTTCAGATGGACAACATAAAAAAGACACATTTCTACATTTATTTGTAGATCATGTGCCTTTGTCACCAGTCATTTGTCTGTGCTAGCTCTTCCTGTACTATGTTATCATCATTGGTGGACTAAATGGTTGCACCCAATATGCAAGAATCAGCAAACCTAGTAAGCCAAGGGCCATATACTTTAGCCTAGACTGTTGAGAAATAGAGTCCAAACAGTGAAGGGCCAAGCACAGATCCCTGGGGCTTGCCAATGGTGACAGCTCTACTGGTACAGGTTGATTCACCAACTTTCACAGTATGTGTTCCATTGGTAAGCCAGTTGTTTACCCATCTAGTGGCATAGGGATTAATCCCCAGCTGGGAGGGTTTCTCAATGATAATTGCATGGGGAATTGTGTCAAAACCCTAGGCCAGATCACAGTAGGCAGTATGCACTGCTTTACCTTCATTCAGGCATAGCACATGGAATTACTGGACTGTGACAAAGTCACAGATCACCAATGGCATGACTCAGGACATACAACTTCCCTGATACAGTTGAATCTGCACTTCAACACACCCTCCACATGGCTATATTCCTGAGGAAGGGTGTACAGCAACATGCACCCATCTGACTTGGGGGAACAGCACCTGATGCATGCATGAATAGAGACATCCTGACTCTCCTCAACTGTGAGGCAGACCAACATGTCATCATGAACCACTTCTAAATGGGCACTAGTAATAGTCCAGCTGTGTGCAACAGACCTGTGTGAGTTGTTAATGCTAAATCATGTCCGTTAACATCTGATGGATATCCACGGAGAGGTCATCAAGGGCATCTTGTGGAACTTGACCAGGTCAAGGCATTCGACACAAATCCACACTGAAGTATTCAATCGACACTGTCATATACAACTATATCTCCAGCTGGGTAGACCAGTGAATCACATATGTGGCATCTCAATATGTTGAAATGTGCAAAGTGACCTATATCTCAGGTCCAGTGATCAGGTCTGTACATCAGAGCTGTCTGCTAGGCCCTTTCCTGTCCATTATTTAGATGACATACACATCCTTGTTCCAAACAGCTGACTGAAAGGCCTACAGATTGTGGACAAACATTGACTCCAGCTGTGATATTAGTATAATACAGACAGTATCAACACATACCAAATATTGCTGCCACAGCCATGACAACACCTGCAATGACAAAATATTGGGGAATTTGTTAAGCCATGTTCAGAAACACAAAACTCAAGTACAATGTAGACATCACACCCTATAATCAGACCAATAGGTATGAGACCCATGTCCTGGAGTACATGGTAAGTGGAATGTCTACCAGCATATGGTCACAGTGCTGACTACTCCCTTGAATGTAACACAAATACTGGGTATGTGAAGGACATCCACATCAGTGGCCATAATACCTTCATAGTTCCCAGACTTCATCACACCAATAACTTGAGTGCAGTGCACCCTTCTTCGTGTACCTCCCTACATACAATGTATAACTGAAGTCTACCACCTTTGTCACAGTGAGGTGCACACAGCTTATTGCCCATACCTAAGTATTCATTTTGTGGAGTATACATGACTGTCTAATTGTGCAGAACACCAATCAAGTTGTTACACCAGATGCATGTGTTCTACCTGTTCTGCTGATACACACACTATATACATAGGTGTTTGACTTATCTCTTATCACTCTAAATCACATGTTATATCAGAAGCATGGGATTGTGGGTGGTAGTATTCTGATATTATCCATGATTGTGGTTGGTTCTTTTAATGTTTTCCATGAGCCTTTACCTGTGCCCACCTTGCTGGAGACCTCTGCTGAGAGTACACTCATATTCAGGCATTTCAGTTTGCAAAGCTAACAGCTTATCAATATGCACCCTACCCCAGTTGTATGTCAGATCCCTAATAGATGTCCTCTGCATTATTTATGTAAGGATGCTTATGTCACACAGACATCCTACCCATTGTTATGTCACCTTGTGTGACACATTTTCACTGTACAGTCCCTACTGTACCATATAGATATGTAATTGGTGTTGCTGCTACAACCATCTTCCATTGACATGTGCTCATCTGCTGTGCATTAGGTTGTTGGACCTGTCCTCTTTCCCTGTGTTCATTGCTACAATTCACCTGTGTTTCCCTGTTCAATACACCACCCCCCCTGAGTGTTCACTTTACATGGCCGTGTATGTCCTGTTACAGATCATTTACACAGCTTCAGTACAGAATGCCAGGAATGGGATTTCACAGTACTATGCACTGTAGATGCACTGTCCTGTACTGTGTTTGGACCATATACTTTGCATTCATACCTCTCAACTGTCTGGATTTGTGCAGAATGTTCAGTTTTTCTCTCATATTTTTGATCTTTTCCTCATAACATTTTTTCTGGCAAATCATTGGTAAGTCATTGCGTATTAAAGTCAGAAAATAATGACAGACATTTGAGCTTCAAACTTCATGCTCTTTAAAAAAATAATGTTACTGTAACACCTATTATTCTATGAACTTTCTAGGTTTGTAAGAGCAATATTAGAATCTGCCCCTTTTTTGGCCCTTTGTCCCCTCGTTATTTATGGCTTTGTGCGGATTTCTTGCTCTAAGAGGTTGAGAAGTATGTTTGAGTTTCATTCTACCACACTTGTATGTGACATCTATGTCAACTATGTCCATATTTCTTGTTAATTGTTCCCACATTATGTTGGCCTTTGTGCAGATGTGTTGAACTAACGGATTGAGAGCTGTCTGTGAAGCCCTGGTGATCATTGTGGCATTCCGTGCAAAACCGCAGACAGTAGGTGTTCTTCTTTAAACAGAATTGCTATCCACATTCACTTACATGGTTTCCTGGCCAGCAGCACTATTGCCAGCTGCAAATTCTCTCTTAAATGCAGACAGCGGCATGAATATGCATTGTGCGATGGTGTGCGCTGCTGCTTACCGCGCGCCACAGCTCACACATGTAACTCCATGTAGGCTTCACATGGAGCCTACATGAAGTTTATTGAATCCCAGGGATATTTTGTCTGAATAATGGTGGTGTTTAGGTAATGTAATATGTGTAGGATAAAGGTTAGGGGCAGAGTGTGGGTTATCAAACATGAGTAAGGATCGGTAAGTGACCTTTGCCCCTTCTAGCACCTTACATATGTCTGCTAACCCTGTCTCTAACTCTACTACACATTAACTTGCAAGATACCCTTTCCTAACAATACCCCTAAGTAAGACACACAAACACACACACGTACGCAACAACAGTAAAAAGAAAGGAACTATACTTAAACTATCCTTTTACTTAACCCTTAATCTCATCCTAACTTAGGGACACTTGTTCACACACACACACACACACACACACACACACACACACACACACACACACACACACACACTACTAAACCTATCCCCTTGCTTAGCCTTTATTCTAATACTATCTTGCAAACACTTGTGCACATGCTTCCATTCTACTTACCTTGACATTTAACATTTGAACTGCCTGCTGTCACTTTCATCACTAATCAACAAAACATCCTTGCCATCATCTTTCAACACCAAAAATACAGCTGACAGACTGTCAACATATATTTGTGAGTATGTTTGAGTGTATGTGCAGGTGTATATGTATGTATATTTATTTTATTTTATTTATTTTACATTTGTTTGTTCCAGTCCAACTTTCCCGATAAGGTCCACTTAGAGCAGAGGCTCGGGGAGAAATGCTCCATAACAACACAAATCCAATAAACAACAAAAATCCAACAAACAAAAACATTTCTGTACAGTGGCATATATACAGTCAAGGAGATATGTCGTACATTAGTTTGATCTAAGCAAGCTTAGTATTTACATAGTAAACCTTGGATGTCAATAATGGTAGAACAAAGTATATACTGAAAGATGTAGTGAAGAAACTGATGCTATTTTGATGATATGTGACAGTGTGAGAAATAGTTTGAAGGATAGTAGACCCTGAAAGGGAGTATATGAGTACTACTAATTAGCTGAGATAAGCCGTGAAGAGATGAGGATGGCAAGATTTGGAGGAGATCGGGAAAGCATTTATGTGATGCAGGGTGTGTGTGTGTGTGTGTGTGTGTGTGTGTGTGTGTGTGTGTGTGTGTGTGTGTGTGTGTGTGTGTATGTGTATATATATATATATATATCACACACACGTTTATATTTGTATATATATGTACATACATGTACACACACACACACGCGCGCGCAAGACATGCACGTGTGCCTGGATATAGCTCTGTCTATATATATATATATATATATATATATATATATATATATATATATATATATTTATAGAAAGAGAGGGAGACAATCAGTGAGTATGTATGGCAATGTATATAGATATACAGTCTAACAAAGTTTATAATTTAAAAACTGAAAGTAATAATAGGGTATTGCACAAATGAGAGGTGTTTCATACAAATAAAACATTTATTTATCTGAATTTGTGAAAACAAGGTGATACTTTGAATATCTGTTGTTTTCTCAGAAATTGTATAGTTTCATTGTTTTCACTTTTACAGTTTTGACATATCATGGGTGTGAATATAACTGCATGGACAGACACTTGACATACACAAAACATGGAAATCAGCCTGTGCATCTGCAGTTTCTGGTGAAAGGAAATATTTTGCTTTGCTAACAAAATATGTATCTGCTTTTCTTGGAGTTTGTTTGTCCTCGGTATTGGAATACTATTGCACTGTACTGGGTGCAGCCTGCCCACCCACACACAAAAACTCACTTACAGTTGTTCTCCTTCTCTCTTCATTTATACATTTTACAGTAACTCCTACGAATGGAGAATAGTTGTCTAATTACCATGTGTCACTGATCACTGATTAGTGCAGTCATTGTCTTGTAACAGCCTTAGTCATAGCCTCAGACCAATTAACAAGTGAAGAAGCACTGTTCCTCAGTCTTTTAGCACTTACTTAAGCCTGAATCTCTGATCTGAATGATGCTAGGTGCAGGAGGACTCTGCTGTAGTTAGTGTTGGGTCACCCAGTCATGGATATTGAACATTTTTTCTGAAAATAATGCTACAAATATTAGAATGACAAACACAGGATCCTGGGTATTGTGCATACTATAACGTGTCTGTTTGCACTATTATTCTCTGGGTATTCAAAATTTTAGGGTACCTGGGGCTTTAACCATGCTTCTGTTAAAAACAAATCCAGGATTTGGAGTATTCTATATGGCTTAAAACCCAATACATTGATACTGCTGCAAGACACAAAATCCAGGTTTTGGATATTCTGAAGAACACAAAATTAAAGACTTTGATGTTACTGCAGGATATAGTATCCAGACTTTCACATGTTTTACAAGATACAGAATCCAGAGCCTTGTACTTTATCCTTGCCAAAGGACATGGAGTCATTGTTGTCTGTGTAGCAGTGCACACATCTCGGAATACTGGGAGACTTGTAGGCCATATCACTTAGAAGATAGTATATCTTTGCATCTGTCAGTGCAGACAGTCAGTGACTTGAACTAACCTGCAGGGTACAGAACCTTTTGTTTTACCTACCTTTTCAAATGTCCAAAGTGAGACTTTTTTTAAAGGAAACATAAGACATTGCAGGACAAAACAGATCCACACCCACTGCAAAGGACTATGCTTCACTTTTCTACTGAATTAAGAGCTCACTCTTGTAGTCTATTTGTTGCTTCTGTTGGTTTGTGTAAAGTTCCTTCCAATATCTATATCTCCACCCACCTACCAAGCTTCAGTGATTACTAGCCTAAAACATTCCACATACAAAACTTGAAACTTAACCCTCCCCCAAATGTGATCTCCTTCAGACTCAAGTCTCCCCACAAACTTGCCATTCTGCAAGTCCTTTTTTCCACCATTGACTGGTCATCTGTACTGTGCCTGACTGACCTTTACAACAACACTAATTAATTCTCGCAATTTCTCCTAACTCTTCAGAACACTTACTTTCCCATACTCTCTAGATTATTTAAACATATCAACACCAAATGATTTACCAAAGAATTAAAAACTTTAATGCAGGTCCAAGATGAAGCCTGGAAAAAAGATCCTTCAACCAAAAATAAAGAACATTACAGCAACTTTCAGAATGTCCCCAAGCTAACAATCTGTAGGCACAAAGCCATATACCTCAAATCTAAACAATCTACACTCCTTTGTCTCCCTGACAATTATGATGAGAAGTAAATAGCTCTGGGAGATCTTCTCCAAGGGAACTTTCCTCACATGGACATATTACCTACCTCTCATGTCAGCAGCCACATACCTTCTGGCTTCCTGAAAGAATTCTCCAACTTCCCCTTCATACACAACATTGCTACTTCCCTTCACAAATGGAGCCAAACTTTCCTGAGTACCTTTCCCATTCTAGTTTACGAAACTCACCGCCAAGCAAATGACTCCCATTACATAAACAGATTCCAACTGAATCTTCCCGCAGACTAGACAATCTGTGCCCTTTTTGTATTTTTTTAACACTGTAGAGACTGAATTGTTATTCTGCTAAAACATATTTTTAACCTTACCTCGCAAGTAACACCATGTCCACAGTCTGGAAGTCAGCTTTCATCAAACCTGTTCCTAAAGATCCAAAACCATACTCGGCCAGTCACTACCAGGCTGTATCCATTCCTCCTGCCCTCGGCAAAATACTCGAAAAACTAATTTGTAACCAACTTACCTTTATATCTGAAAAATGTATAGTTTACTGTCCAGCAAACATTGTGGCTTCTGAGTAGGTAGGGGTTCATTCACTGCACTCTAGATGCTAACCAATGACATACTTACAAATATTGATAAATGCAGTCATACCAGTGTCATTTTCATTGACTTGATCTGAGCCTTTGATATGGTGGACAACTTAGTATCGTTAGCCCACCTCCAAGACATTGGCATCAGCACTGAAGCTACATGGTAGTTGTGACGCCTCTCCTCTGGGCCAGTAATCAAGGAGCCGAGAGCCTCACCACAGACACCAGTAAGGGATGTTCACTTGAAACAAAAATAGATACAGTATTTCCATATGCAGCTGTCTGCACCAAGCACAATTTCCCTTAAGAGCACAAAGGGAACACACTTCCATCTGGGGGCTGAGTTTCCCTCTCTCTCACAAAGCCCCAAATAAGACTCTACACTGACCACAGCTGCAGAGTTGAGTCCTCAGCCAAGTCCTCCACCACCCTCTCTGTGAAACCAGTGCTCTGTTCCCTGCTCCAAGTAGCTGGCAAATACACACATTGTTTGATATTTGATTTTCACACACACACACACACACACACACACACACACACACACACACACACACACACACCTTGGGAAAGGCTGGCACAGATTTACCAGCTATGCCCCCTCTGCCCAGACTATAAGGTAGATACTGCCACCAGAACATTCCAAAGCCAGCTACTCTAACACTCTGACAAGGGTACCCAATTATATTGAGTAAAATTAACACTAATACAAATGGTAGTGTTTAACCAATGCAGCAAGGCTTTCAAGAGTGGCCACAATGTCACCAGATAAATATAATTACTCACAAAGGTTAAAATATTCTCTAAAAGACCAGCTACAATGAAAGGGTAAATATATTTAATAATAAATAATAAAAGAACATGAAAATACTAAATATGTATTTTCAATAAACACCAGAGTTTCACTAACAGGAAATATTAAAAATAACACAGATGGAAAGGTTCATACAGATACAGAAAAACAATACTTAACTAATCTCACTATATATTTCCTGACTGACTAAATAATTACTGTTCCCTAGTTCACTTACTAAAGCAAGGAAAGATGATGTAGGTGAGTGGTCCTTCTTTGTCAGGGTTCAAAAACAGAGTGCACTGAGACTTCTGTGTCATCCAATATTAAAACATCATTTCATTTCTTGATTACAAAATGAGATCACATACATATGGTCATCTGACTGTGGTTCCCTCACTACCCCCTTTACTAGAAACTGAACAAGAATCTAGTACATATGTCATAATACACACACACATAGAGCTTTGCTAAGATGTGTTATTGCATCTGGAAGCTATAAAACCATTTCAAAAACTTCCACCCTTCCAGGGTAGCAATTAGTTCACCCTTAAGGACAATACAGTAGGATTCCTTGTCCTAGTTTTCACAGATATTTTGTCTGTGGCTGCAGTCAAAACTGTAAAATACAATCTTTATGGCCTAAACAGGTAATTTGATTAGTCTCTTCTCTTCCGGTGTCTTCTGTTACAATATATTCATTTCAACAGTTACAATACAGTCCAACATGCTGGACAGAAAATAAATACATCTGTAAGAACCACTCTTGGTGTATTTTTAACACAAGCAGCTTTAGAAATACTTTTCAACACAGGCACCTGTACAAATCATTTTTATATACAAGTGATATGTAATTCTTTATAAAACTCCTAGCTATGTTGGCATGTGTTACACATCCACTGCCATACTTCTCCTGGCAAAGCTGGCAATACTTCAGATTATCACATCTCTCCCCCCTTTGAAGACTCAAGCTAGTTTTTCCAGTGACCCTGGAGAAACATGGCTTGAGAGAAATGAGCCTGTCTGGGAATACATTAACCCATGCCCTGTCTTGAGAACTCATCTACATTGGCATTGCTGACCTTACTATGATGCTGCACTGTCATGTCATATGCCTGCAACCCTAAGCTCTACCTTAGTAATTTGGCATTTTGCTGGCTGACTTGATGTAGCCATAGTTCCCCCTCAGACTCCTCCTGCCACCCAGTGCAAATACTCAGCATAAGGGCCTCCCTATCATGCTAAGATGTCATCATGTTAACATGGTACAGTTTATGCCCCTGCCTCTTCCCTAGCAGTTTTACCATGTAGTTAACATCATTGACCTTCTTTACCACTTTGAAGGGTTCCTCCCAAGCTGCCTGCAGTTTATTGTGTCTGACAGGAATGAGCACCAAAGCCTGCTGTCCCACAGCACAGGGCTCGAGCATTCCTGTCATACCAGACCTTTTTCTGCTGTGGGCTCCTGTCAGGTTCTCCTGGGCCAAGCCCATGAGCTCTGTAAGCCTTGTCCTGTGGTTTAGGAGATATGCCACAACAGACTCCTTTTGGGATTCACAACCAACCTTCCACTCATCATGAATCAAATCAAAAGACCCCCCTCCCCCTATGCCCATACAACAACTCAAAGGGTGAAAAACCTATGGATTCCTGGGCTACCGCTCTGTATGCAAACAGCAGATGGGGCAAATATTTGTCCCACTCTCTCTTAAACTGGTCTGTAAATAAATGCCTGTACCATGATCTTTACTGTAGAATTTAACCTTTCTACAATACCATTAGTCTGGGGGTGGTCTTTACGTGCTTCACCCCACAGCACTCCCACAGACAAGCCACCAGGTTTGACATGAAATTGGCACCTCTCTCAGCCAGTATTTCTCTTTGGAAACCTGCCATGTTGGAAATCTTTAGCAAAGCATGTGTTACCTTCTGTGTCTCAATGGAGGACAAAGCCACTGCCTCAGGGTATCTAATAGAGAATAATCTACTACTACCAGGATATACTTCTTCCCTGTGGAACTTTGGATACTCAGAGGCCACACAGTATCCATAGCTAACATCTGAAATGGCTCCGCAATCACAGGCAAAGGCATCAAAGGAGCTTTGACCTTGTTTCCTGCCTTGCCTATGTTTTGGCACTGCTCACATGTCCTGCAGTACCCTGTTATATCCCTTGCAATCCCAGGATGACAAATGTTCTGCATAATGCATCTCTTGATATGTTTATGCCCATATGACCTGCAAAAGAAATGTCATGGGCTGTGGCTAGAAGTGCCAGATGGTAGGCTCTGGGCACTTTCAACTGCTGTATTATCTCACCCTCTATCCCTCCCTCAGGGATCCACTCTCTGTACATAACCCTTTGTTCCAGTATATAAACTCCCCTTTTCCTTGAGAATTGGGTGCCTCCCTAGCTACCTCCCTAAAGCCTCTTAATGTAGGGTCTGAGAGCTGTGCCTGTCTCAACTCTGCCTTTGTGACCCTTCCCAGCTCCCCTTCCACAGGAAGCCTGGTGTCCTCTGACAGCGGTGCCTCACTGTCAGCCTAGGTACTACCACTCACCTCTGCCCCTGTAGTCACTCTGTATAAGGGAACATCTGTACCTTCCAGCAGCTGTGACTCACCTTCAGGCTGTCTGCTACAGGGTAGCTTCCTCCATGAAATAACCACCTCACCAGCCCTGGCTTCAGGTGTGGGGTCTGTCTGGGTCTCCCCCTGGCTAACAGCCCCACATGCCCGTCTCCAAGCCTTACTTTGTGCATCTGCATGCACACATGCATTATCAAAATCATTCCCTATCAAGACATCTACAGGGGTATCCTCAAACACACCCACTTGCTTACTTCCTTTTTCACCCTCCCAGTCAAGGTGAACCCTGGCAAAAGGCATTTGGAATGGGGTCCCTCCTAAATCTCTGACTATAGTGGACTTCCCAAGCAAGTACTGCTACTTTTTAACAACTGCAGGCTTCACAATGGCTATGTCAGAGGCTGTGTCTCTCTTAGCAGTGGCCTGTTTTCCATCCACTAAGATAGGATATAAAATCTGGTGTTAGTCTGGTACCCCTCTTGTCTCCAGGTAACTTACCACTGACATACTGTTATTCCCACTTGCTGGCTCCCCACCTTTTGTTCCCCACTTTACTTCCATGGACATCTGTATGCTACATGGCCCCACTGGTTACATTTAAAACATCTAATCCTTGATCCTGGCCATGTACCTGAACTAGTGGCTTCCCTTATTACTGGTGGACTCTGTTGGGGAGGTTTAGGCTGCCCACCATTGGTTCCCTTATATCCATGTGCACCAATGCGTATCCCCTTCTTGTGCAATGATGACCTGTTTGCTTAGTAGAGATCCTCTTTTTTTTCCCCAGCTTATCTGCAGAGTTACATTCCCGGAGTGCCAACCAGATTCTCATATCCTCAGGCAAAGTGTCAAGGACTTGTTCCCTCACCATAATATCTGCCAGCCTTTCAAAAGTGGTGACCTGACACCCACTCACCCACCTATGAAAGTAAGTGGTTAACCCAGCAATTTAATCAGATACACTTTCATCTGCCTTGCTTGTGCGCTCACAATCTTTTTTCTGTAAACTTCAGGTATTAACTTAAAACATTCCATTATATGTTTTTTAACTTTGTCATAGTTTAAACAATCAGTATCAGACAATTTAGAAATATCAGTTGCAGCTTTACCATAGAGTAAGGGAGTCAGGAGCAGTACCCAGAGCCCTTGGTCATATTTGCACTGTTTACATACTCTTTCAAATATATGAATAAAACTATCAAAATGATCACCCTTTGTAAACTGTGGAAGAAATTTACTGACCTTTATTGCTTCTGCGATTTGTTTATTTCCTTCCCCATTACCTCCATGACCCTGACAAAGAGTCATCATCTCCCATGTTGATGCTGCTTCTCATTTTCTGTGGCACCCAAACACCACAGTCTCGCATCTTCTTCAGCTTCCAAATGCTGCAGTGTCTCTGCTGATTCTAACTCCAAATGTTTGGCCTCCAGTTCAGGTGTCTTTAACTCCAGATAGATTTTTAAGTTCTCTGAGGAAAAGGTGAACTGTCCTGTTTCTGAGGACTGCACATCCCCATCACCAGACAGGTTGTCTCCCTGGTTGCTGGTCCATGCTGCAGCTGGGATTAAGTCTGAAATAATTTCCTCTTTAGTCAGGATGGCATGCACCAATCCTTTGGCTTTCCACACCTTGGCCAAATGGTTCTTTGTCAGCTTGCCATAATCCTCTGCTGACATTTTTGCCTGCTTTCCCTGACTAAACTAACAAAACTAAATAAATAAATAAAAACTGTTGTGAAAATGAAACTCTGTATGTTTACCTTGTGGCTGCTGAAATTACACACATCTTCAGTGAAAACTGCCTACTGGCTACAAAAGTTCAGTTAATGTCCACACCACTGCTTACCAATATGTGACACCCCTCCTATGGGCCAGCAATAAAGGAGCCTCAATCCTCACCACAGACACCAGTGAGGAATGTTCACTTGGAACAAAAATAGAGACACACAGTATTTCCAGATGCAGCTCAAGCACAATTTCCCTTAACAGCACATAGGGAATGCACTCACAACCTGGGGCTGGGTTTCCCTCTCTCACCAAGCCCTAAATAAGACTCCACACTGACCACAGCTGCAGAGTTGAGTCCTCAGCCAAGTGTTCCAGGCCAAGTCCTCCACTACCCTCTCTATGAAAAAGGTGTGTCCCTGCTTCAAGTAGCTGACAAATACACACACTGTTTGAGATTTGATTTACACACACACACACACACACACACATATACCTTGGGAAAGGCTGGCACAGATTTACCAGCTATGCCCCCTCTGCCCAGACTATAAGGTAGATACTGCCAACAGAACACTTCAAAGCCAGCTACTGTAAGGCTGTTACAAGGGTACCCAATTATGCTGAGTAAAATTAATACTAGTACAAATGGTAGTATTTGACCAATGCAGTAAGAGTTTCAGGAGTGGCCACAGTGTCACCAAATAAGTATAAGAACTCTCAAAGTTAAATTACTCTCTAAAAGACCAGCTACAATGTAAAGTTTAAATATATTTAGTAATAAACAATAAAAGAACAGAATATATGAAACATCTATTTACAATAATCACCAGAGTTTCAATCACAGGAAATATTAAAAATAACACAGATGGAAAGGTTCACACAGATACAGAAAAGCAATACTTAACTAATCTCACTATATTTTCCTGACTGACTAAATAATTACTGTTCCCTAGTTCACTTACTAGAGAAAGAAAAGACGATGTAGGTGAGTGGTCCTTCTTTGTCAGGTTTCAAAGACAGACTGCCCTGAGACTTCTGTCTCATCTAGTATTAAAACATCACTTCACTGCTGGATTACAGAATGACATCACATACATCTGATTATCTGACTCTGGTTCCCCCCCTTTACTAGATACTGAAAAAGAATCTAGCACATTTGTGTCATAATACACACACACATAGAGCTTTGCTAAGATGTGTTATCATATCTGGAAGCTATAAAACCATTTCAACCCTTCCAGGGTAGCAATTAGTTCACCCCTAAAGACAATAAAATAGGATTCCTAGTCCTGGTTTTCACAGACATTTTGTCTCTGGCTGCAGTCAGAATTGTAAGATACAATCTTTGTGGCCTAAACCAGGTAGTTTAATTTCAGACTATTTTTCAAAATTAGCTGGACTGAGATTAATCTCTTCTTTCCAGTCTTTCTTACAATATATTCATTTCAACAGTTACAGTACAGTCTGACATACAGGTATATTTCTTTTTGTCCAGCCGGATCCACTGTTGGTACATTTTTAACACTAGCAATTTTACAAATACATTTTCAACATAAGCACCTATGCAAAACAGTTTGATATATAAATGATTTATAATTCTTTACAAAACTCCAGTTAGCTATGCCGGCATATGTTGCACATCCACTGCCTTACTTCTCCTGGCATAGCTGGCAATACCTCACAACATCACAGTGGTTAATAGACTTCTTAACTAATGCATTCTTTTTTGGGAAGATTGCCTTCTCTGTATCACATACAGCCAACATTCATTCAGCTGTACCAAAGGAATCAATGCTTGCCTCAGTACTCTTTTTCATTTCTATAAATAAGTTACCCCTTGCCTACTCCCAGTTGCAGCTCCTGTTATATGCTGATGACATGGTTGTCTACAGATAAAAAGTAATCCAAACCCAACTTCAAATTGATCTTCTGGAACTAAACCACTAGCTCACCTCCAAAACACTTCACTTTAACTATTCCTCCAAAAAAGTCAGTGTTCGTTGTTACTAAGGAAAGATTTTTCAAAGTTCCCAGCTCCCTCCTTTATTGCTAACGAATGACTTTCCAAAGTTCCAAGCTTCCTCTTTTGGTTATAAGGAAAGACTTTCCAAGGTTCCCAGCTTCCTCAAGCTTTTTAACCAGCCAGCTTCCTCAAGCTTTTTAACCAGCCTAACAGACACTGAGCCCACTACTTCATTCTGATACCTGTGCATCAGGCTCAACCCATCTCAGGAGCATATTCAAAATTTTAAATCCAAAATCAACTACCTTCTTTTCTGGGCTCAAAAAATGCCTAAATTCCATTAATCACCAGCTAGGCAATCCATTGGAAAAGATGTCCTGCTCACACAACGTGAGTATGGCTTACTTTTGTTTGCTACCTTTTATAACAAAAATACATCAGCACTACACAACTCATTCAGTAAAATGTGTCACTTCATCGGTAATTGCCCTCAGCCCGGAAAGCAGTGCTTTAATTTATCCAAGATAAACTGTCTCACAGTGCAAGCCAGATCCAGACCACTTTTAGGCTCCCAGATCTTCAAATTACTCCACCAAGATTCCCCTTTTCTACATGCATTGAAGCATATCACTAACACCCCAACATACAACTTCAGAAGACAAGAGTACATAAAACCCTTTTCTCCAAGCCTAATCTACTAAGCTGCACAGCTCTGACTTGTTTTCTTTTCTTGCTGCACTACTGGGGCAGTCCCTTCCTTACTATCTCACTAGACATACTAGCTACCCTAAGTTCAGGCCGGAAGTCAGGCAGTATCTCTGAGCAAAATAAATGCAGATACCTGAATGCAGGAAATATCACTAAGTTAATTCCCTCACGATACCCAGTTTATGTAACTACTCTTGTCAGTTACCAGTATCCATCGGCTTCTTGTAAATATGCATATAGCTTTTCTTTCTCCTTGCTTTCTGTTATCTTATAACATTTACCTTTCTTAGTCCCTCCGTCTCCTTGGACTGCATGTCTTTACCATTTGCTTTATCCAACACTTATTTTACTCTGTAATCTCTAAAGTTAATCCCGCTTCTCGCTTTTCTGCTTGTAAATTGTACACATCAACGTGATGTAAATTTTGTACATAGTACCTTTATTTTTGTGACCTGTTTATATTACCTTTGTGTTCTTCTGGTTGTTCTATTTGCTGCACTAATAGTGCTACTATTTTAAATGTAACCTGGGCTGGGCCTGCATTTGGTCATGCTGTGATCAGTGCTGTACCCTGGAAACCAAAATGTAAATACAAATATTAAGCTGTTTCAGATGAAGAACAATTGTTTTGTGCTACTAGTTGAGGAAACTTAGAACCATTCTTTTTAATTATTTATCCTTTGTTGAGTTTGATAGTCCCTCTAGTCTTGTGACTTCTTTTCAGGAATGGACCCTAGATGGTATTTCTGCTAGTGGGGGGAATTTGTCCAGGGCATTAGGGAACTTCCCCTACTCTTCGATAGGTGCAGGGGGATCTTTTACATCCATGTGAGCTACCAGCAATTCTAGCAGACAGGACCTCAGGTTAGCAACTCATCTGAATTTGTCCTAAAATCTAAGAACAGTTGCTATTTTTCATGTTTTTTTTTTTTTGTGGGATGCAACTGCCAAAATTGGGATTATCTTGTGAAAAGTCAGACAGATGGTAACCCTACCCAAAAGTGACTTAGTAATTTTAGCCCAAAAACATAGATTGTTTTGGTTCCATTAATCTCAGAGACAAGAATTTAATATACACTACTTAATAGAAGTACACCCTGAACCTTTTACTGTGTTGTAGGTCCACTACTAAGAATAGTATTTATATAAGTGTGTGTGTGTGTGTGTGTGTGTGTGTGTATATATATATATATATATATATATATATATATATATATATATATATGTGTGTGTGTATATATTATTCTATTTATTTAACATTTAACATGGAAAGTATGTATATGTGTGTGTATATGTATATATATATATATATATATATATATATATATATATACATAATGTGTATATTTTGCAGTTCAGTAACTTTATGGTTTCAATCCCTTTTGCAAGTGAGACCCAGAATACAATTAAATTTAGTAACTTCTCAAGATCACACATTATGCAAGAGGGAGCTGATGGGATTTAAACTCTGATCTCCTACATCACAACCTGAGATTTAAATGCTATAATCTTTTGGTATAGCTGCACTGGGTCTATATCACCACATCGAATGGTGATACGTTCAAACTCCCTTTGTTCAAACCGAAAAGTCCAAAAGCCCTAAACCACGAAGTTACGGAACATCGATTTTTTTCCCAGGGGAAAAAAATCGGTGGGCTGTCTTCTGAGCTTTGCTATTTCCTCCACTGTACTGCAATCTCGGAGTTGGCATATTTAAGTAGTGGGGGTTTGGGAAGCCCCCCACTTCAGTTTGTTTTAAAGTTGTGATTTTTTTTTTCACGGAGCAGCGATTTTTTTGCCCAGGAAAAAAACTCGCTGTTCCGTGAGTTCGCTGTTTAGGGTTTTCTGACTTTTAGGTTCGAACAAAGGGTGTTCGAACTTATCACCATTCAGTGTGGTAATATAGACCTAGTTGCATCTGTAGTGTTAGAGTGATCCCCATGCTGAGCCCACAAATCTGAACACTAGGTGTGCTGCCTGATAGGCAACCCGTAATGTTAATGATGA